>NW_021680477.1:919934-959362 GCF_001412515.2 Diachasma alloeum
GGGGGGGGGGGGGGGGGGGGGAGGGAGGGATTGCACTGGAAAAGATATAGAAACGGTAACACAGTTTGTTGGACCCTTCACAAGTGCCACCGGGAGACGAGTTTCATTTGTAGTGGTTGAATATATATGTCAATATGAAAGGCCCGTTAGGTGAAGAGGACATCATCTCTTGGCGCTTCTGGCAGCCATCGAGACCAAGTCGAAGGCTCGGTGCTTCAGGATGAACCACTTATCCCAGTCACCGAGCCACAGATGCCACTAACTAATTCGTATTTTTGGGGGTGGGCATGTAGGAGGTGAGACGGAGGGGAATCTATTATTCTCTCGCAGAAAACCCTTCGGTGAACAAAAAAACGATATTTCAATTACAAATTTTCAATCTATTTCGGCCATTTTTGTGTTAGAAATATTTTTTTAATATCTTTTCTATTTTTTCCCACAGATTTCAAGCCTTCTTTTATTTTTCTAGCTTGTCTTTTGGATAATTGGAAAATAATTAATATGGATAGAAAAAGTGACAACGTCGTGCCGTTCGAGGTACAAGTTGGCAGCAGTGATTCACTCAGTTGTTATGTTCATTCCCACAGCGAAATGTATCATCACAACTCCATTCGTATTTGCCGCGCTTGCCCCTCCACGATTTCTAACCTCGACGTTGTCGCTATTCCACGTTGCGCACGCAGAATTCCTATTTTTCATGAGTTTTTTAAGTATCCCTTCTAAACAATTCTCCTAGGCCACTTGGATTATATTTTTTTATGTTCCTCCATGAAAGCTCCACCCAAGTGCGAAATTTTAGGAAAATGGCGACTTTTTTTCTATATGCGAAGAATATATTAGATTGAACTATATTATATATATCTTTCCATGGGGGTCACACAGTAATGCTTACTGCACTGTTAAAAATTTTCGTCTGAATTTTCCGTGTCAAATTCCGCAAATTTTAACCGTGTTCAAGTTCCACCGAAATTTCAGAAAATCTTGTCATTGAAAAATCAAATATTACATTAATTTTCTGTTCGAATGATCTGGAAATCAATCAAATACTTGATTTTTCAGTTTAATTATTCTGTGAAAATCCAGAAATATCAGGAAAATTCAGGGAAAATTGAAAATTCATGTAATTTTGTTTCTGAATATTCATGTTCCACTAAAAATGCAATCACGTTGTGAAATTTTCATCCCACTCCCACTGAAAACTCATGAATTTCCATGAGTTCTACTTAAAACTTGAAATTTCATAACCATTTTTCCCCAAATTCGATTCACTGTCACTCTCATGAGAATAACTACAACATCTTCCATGAAATTTCAAAATACTATGATGTAATGCTGCGCGATTGAAAAAAAAGATATAATAGAAAGGGATGGGTTTGATTGATTTCCTCGTGTCTTTGATACTTGACGGCAACAAAAAAAAATATTGTCAGACACAATGATCCGCTTGTCATCGCCATCCTCGAGTGTCATCGTCCGCACCCCGTATACTTCCGACATCCACTAATTATCCCGCGATACTCGGCAGCACGTACTAAACCGCTCGATAGAGTTGGAAGAACGGCCCCGGTGGCACGATCCCACGAGTTGTCACTTTGGTTTCGGGTTGCGTAATACTCCCTTGACTCCCCTCTCCCTCGAATCTTCTTTTTAATAAATACGTCAACGGCCATCTTGGAGCTGGGGTCCTTCGGAGTGAATGTCACGTGCGTAATGCACGGATATTTGAACCTGTGATTCTTTATTCAGAGCGCGCAGAGCCATATTCATAGAGAGAATAAAATGATCTTGTATCAACAAAACAGATATTTTTTTTTTGCTTCCGACTGGAAGCTTGGTAATCGTTCAAATTCAAGTTTTGGGTTTTGGACCTCGTCCGTACGTGTGTGTGTACGTATGTAACAAAGGTTTTCTCCAATTGTAAAAAAGACAATCGGTTGTACAGAAGAAAGGGATAATAAGAATAACGATGATGATAACATTCAACTAAGTTGAAAATCTGACAAAATTAGTTGAAAAGAAATCTTATTCAATTTAATAAAATGAAATAAACAATGAATTATACATGATAGAAGAAAATGATGTGCAAAATAAACATTCGGAAGTACATTGCTAATTTATTAGCAAAAATAACTGGACTATATGCAATAGAAGAGCAATTTCTTACTCGTTTTTATTCGAAAACTTTTTTGGTTAAAGGAATTTTTAAAGTGTACAGTTTCTACTGACTTTTCCACAGAATTTGAAACCAAACTATGAGCGCAAAAATGATATGAAATGAAAGTATTTGGAAACAAATGAAACCTCACATGAAGAGAAAAGTTGAGTAAAAATTACCTAGAAAATCGTGACAAATGTTGCTATACGAATGGCAATCGTGAAGCGAAATGTAATTAAGTGAAAAAATACTCGTTTTTAGTGGATATCTTACGATTTTCTCTGTAAAAAATACTCCTTCACCATTAATCTCGCATTATTTCCCTATTTAAGGCGAAAAAGTCCTGAAAATCGAGTTGACTCCACGATTACTTGACTCCTCCGGTAATACCCCTAAAACATCCAGAACGCATGTCCCAATCTCTCAATCCAAAACCCTAAAAACCCTTAAATCAAGACAGTGGCCCCAAAGTTTCAAAAAACAGAACCAAAAACGTCTCAATTTCAACCTCCAATTTTTCCCCTGTAATGTGATGAAATTCCCAGCAAGTGTATCGGAAATTTCATCCAAAAATTCTTACCACTGCACCCTAGCAGGATCATTCATTCCATTAGATTGTAACACATCAATTTTCCCTCCCCCAAATAGCTCCCTGACGACACTGGTATGTTTGTGTCACCGAGATACAAGAACGTCGGCGCCCGGACATGTCGTGTCGTTAGTCTTGCGAACGGGAAACGAGTTCTCAACATTTTTTTCTCCTTACAAATTTTTTTGCCCCTCCTATTTGTACTTCTTCTAGCCGGTGCGCACTAGACGAGCATCAATTACACCCGTAGGAGATGTCTCTCGCCCAGCGAGAAGATAGAGAGAGAGAGCTCAAGTGCAGTCGCGCGTTCCTTTATGGTTGAGTGAAATTTTTTTGCCGGACTGAAAATTATGCGGACTAGTGAGCCCGATTATTCCCGCTACTTTGCCGCCTGCGATTTACTTTGAAAACACAGTACAGTGTCAAGACGAGAGACGAAAAAAAATGGAGAGAAAATAAATCAGAGGAGGTAGAGAAGACGGGGACATGTAAGAAATGAATGTTTGGAGAAGTGTAAAGATGAGTTAAGTGAACGTGAATTTTCGGGGAGGGCTTATCTGCTGGGCGTGATCTAGGATAATTAGACGACTCGAGTGGGAGATTATGGAAAGGGTCAATTATACGTGGCTCGGTGGAGTAAGGTTTACCAAGGCTGAAATAATAATCGACAGACTGGGTGTGCATTATAGAAGGAAGGTAACCCGACTGAATATTCAAAGCAGCATCAAATCCTTAAAAATCACTTTTTTCCATTAATTATTCATCATTCGATTATGTAATTCATATGAGGATGAATTATTAATTTATCTAATGGAATATCAAAATTGAATTAATCATTTATGAGGATCATCCTGTGTCAATATTGAACGGAAACGGGGGGGTGGAGGAAATTAATTGAAGAATGGGCGAAATTGAAAATTGGGAGGAGGTATAGTTTTATTAATTACGTGAAATTATTATTTATTAAGCAACTTTTTTTTGGAAATTAATAATTATGTGGATTTAGATGCCATGATGGATGGATAACAGTAAAAAAAACATTGGAAAAAATAAATCGGGGACAAAGTATAGTAAATGCAACATTTTATGATGAAAATTTGAAGACCTGGTCTGAAAAATTGACATTTGGATCTACAAAGAGACCAAATAGAATTCAATTGAGTTACTTTATTATTCATTTTTATAACTTTATGCGTTGAAGAGAAACAAAATTCCCAAACAATTTTTAATCGTTGATTGAGCTCAGCAAAATGGAAAATTATGAGGTTTAATTTGATTGATTACGTGAAATTATTCTGTATTATTTCTTCGAAACTAATAATTATGGATATTTAGACGTCATGGTGGATGCATTACAGCCAAAAAAGCACGAGAAAAAATAAATAAAACAAAATATAAAATTCGATGGATAATTCGAACATTTTCTGATAAAAATTTGTAAAAAATTGACATTTCTATCTAGAAAAGCACAAATACGACTCACAATTGACTGAATCATCTGATCATTAATATTTGGAAACTTTGTGCGTTCAAAATCAAATAATTCCCAAACAAATTTCAATCGTTAGAATAGATTTTTCGACAAAATTTAAAATTATGACGCGTTATCATTGATTATAAAATAATAATACTGACAAATAATCAGGTGTATTATGATGTCCTGATGAATGCATTAGAGTCAAAAGCCCACGAGAAAGAATAAATCAAAGACAGTATGAAATTCCGCGAATAAATCCACAATTTTTCCAATAAAAAATTGAAGACTCCTTTCAAAAAATTGTCATTTAAACCTAGAAAAGCGCCAAATAATACTCACAATCAGTTGAATCATTTTACTATTCAATGTCTAAGCCATTAATATTTAGAAACTCTACCCGTTCAACTAAAACAATTCTCGAAAAGCCTTTCACCCGTTGAAAATTTGTTTTTCCCTCTCAATGCAGTGTATCCCGTGCCGTCCGATAACTTAATTATCCCGGATTGATGTTGGCTGGCCTTCATCAATCCTCATCCAGCGACAAAGCAGAGGAAGCCAAAGATGACGCCTGGAATTATCGATCCACAAAAAGAACTCCAAGTACAAAGGCCTCTCTTCCACTCTTCCCCATCCATCCCTCGTCATCTTGTCTCGAATAAAACCCCTTTCCCTCAAAAATAACCCCCCCCCCTTAACCAGATCCTCAAAGTCCTCTTCAGCTCGCAGCGTCATATCTCCAAAGTGCGAAGATAAAAATGCACTCTTCCTCCCCCGCCCCTTCCTATATGGACATACATTCTCCAAAGCGACAATATTGAAAAAAAATATATGATAAAACGAGGGAAAAAATCGCAGTCTATCCCCTCTACCGGTTGTATGCGCTTGTTCTCCCTTCCATGGACGACTCGCATATCGATCGTTGCGCACGCGGCTTCATGGTATAGAACAAAGAGCCCCCCGACTCGTCGCCCCCCTCCCACTCGCAGCCATTGCCCGCGCCCCTCGGCGCGCTCTTCATGGGTTGTCTTCGTTGGTAGCCCCTGACAACGGGTGTACGTACCTCTCCTCTGCATATACAACCCACCGTATCTCATCTTTCATCACATTTTTTGGTGGACTGAAATATGAGGTTTTTTAAGGGGTATTGAGGGATTTCGGGGGGGCGGGCGGGGGGAGGGGTAATTGGGCAGCATTAGTTGGGAGGATTTTATTGTTTCGGGGATTCTGTTGGGCGATGTTATTCACGATTTGCGGGAGTTTTGGTGGAAAATTATTATGGAAATTTCAAGCAAATAATGTTGAAGTTTTTGACGATTTCAACATTTTTAGAATTTGTGAAGTTGAAAAATAATGGGAGACACATTAGTGGGAAGAATGGTAGAATGCGTTCGTTTGAATCGTCCCGGAAGAATTTACTAGCTACTAGGAAATTTTGTTGTAAAATACAGAAATTTTTAGCTATAATCGTTATTTTGATTTATTCGAAAATTTGCAAAAATTTTGTATTTTTTGAAAATCAGAATTCCGGGGATATCTTTGAATATCATGCTTCAGATGAATTCAATTATAGCTTAAAATGTTGGTTTTAGTGCCATTAAGTCGAAGTTAAAAGATAATTGTTCTCCCATTATTTTTTAATTTCACAAATTCTAAAAATATGTAAATTTTTAAAAATGTCAATTTTTTGAAAAATTTTTAAATTAAAAAAATGGGAGAAAAATTAATGTGAGGGATGATAGAATGGGTTCGTTTTAATCGTCCCGGAAGAATTTACTAGCTACTAGGAAATTTTGCTGTAAAATACAGGAATTTTTCACAATAAATACAAGTAAATTAGAGAACAGTTCTTATAGCGCGCACATTGAGAGAAAATAGGTCTGCCGAAAAACTATATGTTCCACTTGAGAATATTTGATGCAGTGGAACAGATTTACTTGAGGGAAATTAACCAATTTGATAGAAGGAAATTTAATATCTTTCATAAAAAATTTTTTGTTGGACTGATAGACAGGATTAGTTATTGTTAACAAATGGATTTGGTCGAAGGCTAGGGTCTATTTCATCTCACCAAATGTTCATTCGTTAATAGTTAACGAATGCATACTTGAGGAGTCTTGTATAATTTGAATTTCACCTTTCAAGTGAATCATTCGTTAACGAATAACGAATCTTTATTTAATTGTTCATTAATTGAAAATTCAGTATAATTTGGTACTAAATATTCATATTTTGATTGAAAATTCTAGTAAGCTACGAAATTAAGCTAAGAAAAGGGAATTTTCATGAATTTTATCCTTGAAATTTTAATTTTCTTCTAACAATTTTCCTTATCACTTTGCAAATCCGCCTTCTTTCGACGAAGATTTTTCATCAATATAAAGATCACAATATCAATTAAAATTTTAATTAGCAACGTGTGGATTTAATGACGGAAATTCCTCGCTGTAAGAAAAGAATTGAAATTTCATGGACGGTTGGCTAGTATTTTTCAGTAGAGTGACATTGAATTAGCTTCACCAGGAAAAAAATATGCAATTTCAGAGAAGTCCCTTAATTGAATTTCCAATCAAAACCTGAGCACTCAGTGTCAAATTACCCTGAATATTCAATGAAATCATGAATATTCAGCCCCGAGTCCCGATGAATTCCCTTTTAATTCCAAATTCGAGAATATTTTTCCCGGAATTTTCCCGACTTCCACGAATTTCCGTAAAATAATTGACCTAAAATTTACAGTTCTGATTGATTTTCCCCTGAAATATCAGTGAATCTAAAATGAAATTAAAAAATTTCCCAAAAAGTACCGCAAATTCCAACCAAAAATATCCACCAATACTTAACCCTAATCTTCCAATTACCCTCCCAAACAAAAATCATCAGTACATGCGTCCCACCGCCCCTCCAACCCCCGCAACAAAACAAAAACAACACAGGAACTTCCTCTATTTACATCCCCTCCACCTCTCTCTCTCCAAACAAAAATAATAACACCGAATGACAACAACCCGTCAAATTGATTCCGCAAACTCTCCCACCTCCCCCTCCCGCACCCCTATTTATAGAAAAAACACTGGCTGACAGTTCCGGAAAACGGGTGACAAAAGGGCTCTACTGCAAACGCAAATACAGTTCTCAGACGCGTGGGATGCAAGGGAATTTCCCGCTACGCTCGGGCTACACAGCCATTAACCGAGGCGTTTTATCGATTGGCACACGCGGGGTAAGCGTGCCGCCAGGACAAAGAGGAGTGTCGGGAGGCCGCGTGCGCCACTGCCACACAAAGGATAATACCCTGCCTCCAACCCCTTTTTTTCTCCCTCTCCTCACTCGGGTTCTGTACAAAAACCCTCTCACACTCCCTTTCCGCGCTCCAAATCTTACGTCATCCCCAGTGAGACTCTCTCGGGCTCAAGGGGGTGGGGTGGGGTGGGGGGTAGAGTAGGGGGACAAAGACCTCGACTCGTCATATAACACATGCTCTATATTTCACTCGGCTCGGGTTCTTAAATCTCCTCTCGCTCTATCCGTTTTTATTCTCATTCCTTTCTCCGTTGATGAGGTTGAGGCGTGCATCGGCGGCAACATGACGACCACTTTGTTCTGCGACTCGGGAGATTTGCGGAATCTCCAGTCGACAAATTGAGTCACGATGCTGCATACGGCCAATGGGAATCATTGGGGTGGGTATTGAAGCCGGTCCAGATGGGTTTGTTTACATGGCTCGGGGGGTGGTGAGTGGGGAGTCCTTAGATGGTTTGTTTTTATTTCTTGAAGGGGTGTTGAAAAGATTTGGTATCAAGGAAGAGAATATCATTACGATTAAAACGTTTTCTTATGTAATAATTGATTCAGGAAAAATATTTAGAGGATTCAAGATTTAGCTGAATCGAGTGATGTGATCTTTCAGAATTTCGTCAATAATTGATATTTAAAATTTATAAGAATGTTCGGAAATCTAGATTAATAAGCAATTTTTTATTTTTCAACATTTGATGATGCTATTGAAGCACCAAATCAATAATTAAGTGATGAATTTGTCATTCATGACGCGAAATTGGAGCTGTTTTCACAAATTATTCTGTAATTTGTACTTTTTTGTTGAAAACAATCTATTTGAAATAAAAATCCTTCGTTAATTTCTTTGTTCATCTTGATATGTTTTTTCTTATTTTGCTGTTTGTTTTTATTTCAGTGGAGGGTTTCGCCCCCCCCCCGGGGGGGCTTCGCCCCCCTGGACCCCCTCCCGCACCTCGACAACTGAAAATTCGAGATGAGAGTGATGACGGTTTTCAGAAAAATTTGAAAAAAAAATAATATTCGTCACGCGGACGTAACACACCAGATTGGCCTCATGAAAAGTCACTAGTGGGTGGATTGCCTCGGCAGCGCCTCCTGCTAGTGACTCTACACTCAGCCGTAATCTAGTCCATTACGTCCTTGTGACGAAAATAACTTTTTCATGACAATGTGTAGAAAGTGGGATTTTTCACTAAAATTTCACTTTACGCGCTTGGAAAAAAAAATACTTGAATTGAGTATAGAATATACTTGATTCAAGTATTTTTTTTTCCGTCCACAAGTGCCGAAAATTCATTTTTTGCCCGTCAAAAATGTTTGACACAGAACAAGTTTCGATTCACCATATTTCTACAAATGTCTCAACGAAAGGCAAAACGTCTACATGTTGCTGCTGCATCTCCCAAACGATGACCGGAACCTGGTGAAATTGCAGCCCAAATCATGTGCATCAGATCACGTTTCTCAATTAGACGATTCCCAAATATTCTCCGAGGGCAATTCTCCGAAAATTCCGTGTACATAGCATTAAATACGGAACAAGGGAGGAAGTACTCATTGTTTATGTCCTCACACAGTGGAACAATCCATGGATTTGGAGAGCCACCATCGAATGCTGGATTCAGTGGAGGGCCAGGGAGTTCCACCCCTCGATTAATGCTCCATAAAGGAAGACTGGCATGGCTCTCTCCAGTGGCCCTGAGTGATATCACGGAAGTTCTCTCGACAAAAGGAGCGGAGAGCCACAGTGAGACTGGGTCCGAGAGTTTCCCATCTCGTCGTGTCATCCCGGAGAAGGGAAATGGGATATCGTACAGAGCGCCTAGTGTTTCCAGCCACCTCTCTACCTTTGACGAAATTCAAACAGTGAAGATTCCGCTGGTAGATTTCATTCATGAGTTACGGACTGTGCATTAGTGATGTAAGGGTGGGATACTTCGAGCTGGCCGGTTTTGTTCGGTCTCGAGAGTTGACGAGTGAAAGACAATCCCTGCGTGGGGATCACGATATTGCTGTGTGTCTATGTACGGTTTGCGGGGGGTTTCATAATTCAGGAGCGAAGGTGGGGTCTTGCAAGTGGATGGGGAGCGCAATTTTTGGGCTGAAGATGAAGACTTTTATCTTTCTTCATAACAGAACAGGCGATACTCCCGAGCTAACACTGATAATATGATTCATTTATTCCAAACGAGATTCGTTAACTATTAACGAATGGGAGAGTTGAATATGACCAAATGAATATTCGTTAATAGTTAACGAATGGTTCACTTGAATGGCGAAAGTCAAGTCAAACAAGGCTCCTCAAATATACATTCGTTAACTATTAACGAATGAACATTTTGTGGGACCGAATAGACCCTAACCTCCAACCACAATCCATTCGGCAACAATAACTAATCCGTTCTATTAGTGAACAATTAAGTTCATTCGGGAAAACTTACTACTGACATGAGATGATTGTTCATTTGTTATTAATTTGGAAGGAATTGAACGATTTATCCCTGTTTCTGTGATTAATAGCTCGGTTTAGTTCAAGATTAATATGAATTTCAATTGGATTTATTATTTGAATTTGTCCGATTGTGTTATTATTCTTTAGTTGGTTTAAATATAATTTGAGGCTTTATTTGATGAAAAGAACGAGGATACTTGTCATTTTAAGTTCGGATGTCCAGTGAACACTAGCGCGATAAATTGATTTAGTAAAAATAATAGTTTGGAATACAATGACGCGGAATAAATGTTTGATATAAATTTGAGTTGAATTGAGGTTGATTCACTTGAGTATTTACCGAGACCGAGCAATTAATTTAAATTTTGGATAGATTGAATGGTTTGATGCGTCCACACTGACGGCTCAACGTGAAGTGTCCTTTTCCCTTTGCGTATTGCTACGACAGCCTTCAGGTAGTAGGACCCGGGTATAAGGGTCTCATTGCAGGAGCATTTTCAAGTTTTCTGTTTTTAGCTGTAGTTTCCATGAACAGAAGGATACGCTACAATTTTTCTCTTGAGTTGGAGGCGGTAAATACTCAAATTTAACATTTTGTGTTGATATTTGGTAGCTTTAGAACCACAGAACCATGATATTTGTTTGGAAATTATCAATTTGGAACATTTCGGGAATACTTTCAAGATAATCAATGATTACTGTTTTTAGCTTTTGAATTGAATTCAGCCAATGATATTAAAGAAGTTGTGACGTGTGCACTGTTACATTTTTTTTCACTTTAAAATTGCAAAACAAGAGTTAATTAAAATCCCAAGCTTCATAAAAACGTTTCGCTTAATGAACTTCACTTTCACACTCAAGACCCCCCAGAAAGTTGTCTCGTCAAATGAAAAACAATATTTCCAAATCAACATAATTCCCCTCCCTGCATTCATCCACAGAGACAAAACGATAATAAGATTTCCATGTTTTTGTTATCACTCCCATTGTTCACATCTCTGGAACAAAGGATGAATTTGTTGACAAGCGTCTCGAGGGGTTGAATTACATCTTTAAGAAGCAAATCTGCCTCTTGTCTTGCGCTCCCTCGACCCAACCTCGTTATATCTCTTTAATTCTTTTATTAAGTTACTCGCCCTTTTTATTCCCCCCACTCAATCAACATCGCTGTTATTCCACCCGGAACAAATGACAGGCCGCTCTCTAGAAAAAACTACAGTAGGGAGATTCGTTGGGCTCCAGGCACAGCCTCGAAGACCGAAAGAACAAAGAGACGCGTGGAAGCCGCGTGGAGGGAGCCCCGAATTTATCAACACTAGGCCGGACGCGCGCGGTGATCTATCGCCTCATTTACGCGTGAGAAGCTTCCTTTTCTTCATTCGAATTTGAAATGTATCAAGTCTTGTGCACCCGTAAGTGCATTATAAAGTGTATTTATGGCGGGGTGGGCATGTAGGAGGTGAGACGGAGGGGAATCTATTGTTCTCTCGCCGAAAACCAATCGCTGAACAAAAAAAACGATATTTCAATTACAAATTTTCAATCTATTTCGACCATTTTTGTGTTCGAAATATTTTTTTAATAACTTTTCTATTTTTTCCCACATATTTCAAGCCTTCTTTTATTTTTCTAGCTTGTCTTTTGGATAATTGGAAAATAATTAATAGGGATAGAAAAAGTGACAACGTCGTGCCGTTCGAGGTACAAGTTGGCAGCACTGATTCACTCAGCTGTTATGTCACTTCCCATAGCGAAATGTATCATCACAACTTCATTCGTCTTTGCCGCGCTTACCCCTCCGCGATTTCTAACCTCGACGTTGTCGCTATTCCAAGTTGCGCACGCAGAATTCCTATTTTTCATGAGTTTTTTAATTATCCGTTCTAAACAATTCTCCTAGGCCACTTGGATTATTTTTTGTATGTTCCTCCATGAAAGCTCCACCCAAGTGCCATATTTCAGGAAAATGGCAACTTCTTTTCTATTTTTAATATTTTTTTCCGAATTCCCATAAAAGCCCGTGTTAAAATGCGTTTTTTAGAAAAATTCCTGGGTTTCACCCACTCTCCTAGGCTATCTGGGATTTTGCGTCGGGGTTTTGAAAAAATTGAAGAATGTATGAAGAAAAATCATCAATTTCTTGACTTTTTTTCGACCTCCCCTGACTACGCAATCAATACCTTAATATGGCATTGTGCCTTTGTTATGTAAACTTTGACACAGAAGTTATGATCATTTACTAATACGTATTTTTGACGCAATAAAAACAAACATCGATATATAAACAACCTCACGAAACTTTCATCCTCCATAGACGGGACTAAACCATTACGCGAGAAAAAAAAGTGGAACAGTGAACAAAATGCGGCAAACCGATGAATGAAGAAAATGAATTTCCACGATTCAGCGCATAAATGTCACAGTACTCACCACAATGTCATACAAACCAGTGTAAACATAAATCCAACACCGCCATTCTGTTTGCGTGTGGTATTGTCGTACACACAGAGGAGTCGGGGAATGAGGATCATTGTTGAACTGCTGAGAGGAGAAATTGGGGATCATTGGCATCCTTTTTTCTTCCTTTCATCTTGGAGCAGAGCCACTCGAGGGTCAGTTCGGTATCAAAGAGCGATACAAAGGGAGCATGATGATCCGGGAAATCAATATGGACAATGGAAGATACTCCCGGCAAACCCTCGGGAAAAAGCTTTCTCTGGTTTCCTGGTTTTCTTCAGGGTCACTGGGAGATTTTGCGGACTGGGCAGACTCTGGTGGTTCGGTTTTTTTTTCGGGTTTTTTTATGAGGTTCGGCATTTTATATGTGCCGTTTTCATCGAAATATTCACGCGGTAGTAACTGACGGGGTTCAAACAATTGTCAATGTGTTCTGGGGAAAGTACTCGTTTTGGATGAATTAGGTCGGGTTTTGAAGGTTTAAAAATATCCTTGAAATGAAAAATGAAAAGAAATTCCACTCTTCCGGTGGTAAATTCGATTTAGCATGATGAAAATTCAATGAAAATTCAATGAAATTCGGAATTTTTGAATAGGAAAAGGAAAATCCAATAACTTTTTTAAATTGTCAGTTAATTGAAAATTCAACAATATATTCACCTAAATTTTCGTAATTCCTATTAATTTCCATGGAATAACTGAACGAAAGTTTACAGACTTCATTAATTTTTAAATAAAATATTGAATTTTCAATGACAAAATCTCTTGAAATTTCAGTGGAACTATAATGTAATGGAAATTGCGAATAACTGTACCGAAAATTTCAACTAGAAATTTTCAATAGCGCAAATAAAACAATTTTAAACTGTTAATATTATTTCAGCCCCAAAATTCTATGAAATTCCCAGTTATGAAGCAGTAGGAAGACGAGAATTCCTCATTGTTTTAAAATTTTCCATGAAAACTAACACTTGAAATTTACATTTTTTATTAATTCTTTTAGGGAAAAATTGATGAAAAGTGTAAATTTCAAGTTTCAGTGGTGAAAACATTAATTAAACATTAATTTTCCCTAAAAAAATTAATGGAAAATGTATTGTTTAAAATTTTTAATGACAAAATTCCTTGAAAGGTCAAGAAGTCAGTGAAAATTTCAGCCGAAAATTTTCAAAAATACAAAAAAAAACTTCAACCTGTTGACATTTTTTCAAGCCCCCCGAAAGATTGATTCAACCTCCGCAAACCTCCGAACTTTCCCCAGAATTTGCAGTCACAGTCCCCGAGTTCCGGCACTTCCGCGTGACGTTTAAAGATGAAGCACCAACATCCCGAATATTCCCCACGAAAAACCCGAGCCTTATGTTACCCACATAAGTTTCGATCCGTCCTCTTTTCCCCACTATCTCAGTCTATTCTCGATGTTTACCCCGGGGACCCTATCATTTCCTCGTCCACACTCGATTAACGTTCTCGGGGGGGAACGATACGGCAGTTCATGAGTCTCCTTTCTCCAGACAACTTGCCACTTTTCCCGGAGCTCCCCCGATGAAGAAAAAACATTGTGAAAATGGGATTCCTGGAGGAAAAGTGGGGAGAAATACTTGCCTTCGACATTTACTTTGTCTTCGTCGGCGGAAGGATTCCCGAGTAAAAATCAAATCGAGTCAAATGATATAATATCACTGATATCCTTCCGGGCTGAGCTCAAGGAGATGCTTGCAATTATTCTTCCCGAGGCGGAAGTGACTTAAATTTGGGACACAGGCGTCTTAAGGATGTTCAGCCAAAACCCAAACTATTCACCATAATTTTGATATTGTCTCATATGCCAGGTTCAAATTTGAGCCACACGTTAGTAATAATCTTAATCCTTCCATCGAGGCCTTCTAGTGAGAAATTAATTTCTGTAGATCACTTCTTGTAACATTACGCTTCGGGAATAAACGTGACCGTGTGAACTTTGATCGAGATGTTGCATGGGTTAGACACTCAAGATATTGAAAAAAACCTCAAGCCATTTACTTTAGACTATGGAGAATCTATCGCCGGCGAGAACAAGTAGGGGACCGCGCCATATAGGCGTGATATCTTCGATTGATTTTCGAATTCCTCTAAAAAAAATTTGACCGCCATTACGAGTCGAGCAACGCGACAACACCGCACAACAGCTGATCGACGTCGGTAAAGTCGGTGACGATAATTCAGTGCTGGAAGCATATGGACACGTATAACACACACAAACATTCATCTCACTGTTACAACCCCACTACTAGCCGAAGCGTGCGATGTTGCCCGATCAAAATTCGACTGTTACCACCGCAGTCACAAGTCCTCCATAATTTATGAACATTTTCTTTAATTATCGTTTATGAGACCGGAAAAGTACGCCATAACACTTCTAATTTGATGAGAAAATTAATTTGTAGCATGAATGATTTATTTAGTCAATTTTATTTTTCTTTTCAACTGAGTTGTCCACTTGACAGGTTAAACATCCTTCAAAAAGAGGACAAAAGTGTCACAATTTCAGGCACTCGTTCTTCCACTGTCCCTTCGACATTGACTTTGTCTTCATCCTCCGCCGGCTCCTCGAGTTATTCACTGATATCCTTTCGAGATGAGGTTAAAGGAGATGCTCGCGATTGTTCTTCCCCGGTACGTAATAGTTTAATATTCAAACGACAATGGTGAAAGGGGCAATAGCGTCTGCATGACAATTTCAGGGATTCTGTTTCTGACGAGAGTCTTCTAATACTTCGGAAATACTCGGACTACTTTCTGTAACAATGGCTTTGTTGGCTCGTCTCTCCGTCGAGGTGATCCGCGGACGATTTTCCGGACAGAGGAATTGAGTCGGTGTTGTGACGTTCATGTGGATCTCAGAATATTCCCCTCATCGAGACCAACTGTTCAATTTTTCCGGTGATAATGGGGTCATTCCTCCGACGCTAATGAATTCTCAATGCGACCAGCGACCAACACATTCATTGCGCCAGAGGTATCGGGCTTCTCTGTCTTGCAGCGTAAAAAATTCAACTGTCCTCTGATGGACCTTTTGTTCCTCTCGCGCGTCCGCTGCGAATTACCTTGCGGAAGAATGAGGACAGGGATTTCATTAGCTGGTGCCGTTCATCCGAATGCTAGTTTATGTATTCGTTTCATTACGTGGAACTTTGTTACGTCTTTCACCTCTAGGACAAATACGATTCACTCGGTTCGGGGATTCGCATGTGGGTCTGCACTCATGAAGACCAATCTCATTCTCAATCGGTCTCTGTTCTCGAGCGTTATCGGGACTTCTCCGAGATTCTCAGAGTGGAAATGGTGAACTGAGTTATCAAATTTCGAGGGGTTCATTGATTTAGGGATAAGTCAATGTAGGAATTTTTGCTTTTGAGAAGTTCATCAGATTGGAATTCCCAATTTGTCATTTTGTGAAACAGAATTTTCTTCTTTTATTTGATTCAATGGAAAACGTGCGATTTTGGGTGAAATTGCTAGAAACACTGGGTGCATTTACCGCCCACCTAACGGAAATGAGTCGTTTTTTCCAGCGCCGCTGTCTACAAGCAGTCATAAACGGTAGACTGGGTTCTTTGAGGTGTTTACTCAAAGATGTGAAGAGAACAGACTTTTTATCAACATTAAACATATTTAATTATGTAATTCAATTGACATCGGTCAGTGAGCGATGGAATCGAACTTTGAGGGTAATACCGCCCGGCATGCGTCCAATACCGCCCACCTTGTTTGGATAACTTTTTTGAGCAATGCAGACCAACTGTTATAATTTTTCCTATTTTCATCCTTCGTTTCCATTCTTTGGCTCCATTTTGGGAAAGATTTCACGTGAATAATAATAAATTATCCTGAATTTAATCGATGTTCCAGTGGCCACCGACTACTCCAAACAATCGAGCTGTCACTTGACCGCCCTCTAGCTGCGGAGTCTAGCAGCCCTATAGAAACCCTGGGCGGCATTACCCACAAACTCTGGGCGGAATTACCCACAAACGCGGAGGCTGATAAAATAGCCAATAATAACTGATGAAGATATTTTTCTGCTATCGAAAAGGTCGCAATGGATGTGGAAATGTATAACGAACATATCTTTCGCACTCCATTCAATTATGGGCCAACTGAAAATTTGAAAAATCTTAAATTCTGGGGTCGAAATATGTTACGAATTCGGTAGGAAATGATTTGGATTTTTTTAAACGATGTTTCCACGGGAGAAAATTGAAAATTTCCGTTGAAATTACTTGTTATCAAATATTTGCATCATAAAAAAAGAAAAAAACATTTTCTCAGCCAATCCTGAGAAATACGGGTGGGCGGTGTTACCCGCTGAGTGGGTAAAAAAGTCTTAAATTCGGTGACGTGTATTTTAATACATTTGAAATTTCAGTCATCACGAAGTTGACCGATGAGTCACATTTTGGTGTCTAATGTCTCAAATTAAGACGTCTCTCAACGCAATCATTGGCAACGCAACCTTCGATTCCATCGAGTCCCAAAACATATCAGGAGAATCGCCGTCCCAGTGTTCCGGATATATGCCGCTGGAGTTCATCCAAACGATTAACTGTTCGTGTCCTTCTCGAAATAGATGAGTTAGGAAAGACGGCTGTGATGCATTCGCATAGAAAATAACTGGTTCTGTCATGTACATACCCGTTGAACGCGTATAAAGATCTGAAATACCACAGAGGATGGTTTAATATTCTTCCCCATTCCTCCCTCGCTCATTCCCTCGGAGCTCCTATCCTCGCTCACCGTTAATGCCTCTATCAGCTGAAAATCTTGGGATGAAACGCTCCCGGCGCATCAGGGTCGGTCATTGCACTCTGTGTTTTTGTGGATTAAATTGGACAACGCAATTTTCTCTCGCGCTGAGTCTTTGTTTTATTCGAACAGATGTTACTGTGACGCTTTCACGTTGCATAAAATTGGGATGGTAATGTGGGAGGTTTTTTGAAATCTGAGAAAATTGCTTTGTTAGTCGGGGGAAAAGTATTACGTGACCTAATTTCGGGGAAACGTATATTTGGATTTCATTAAAGCTCGGGGAGGCTGACAACAAAAGTTGTAAGAAACATTTTTAATTTTTGTTCATATTTTATCATTTGGATTACACGGAGAAAAAGTTCAAGTTCAAAAATTTTTTTTTTCGCGAAACAAATAGTGAATTTTTCTCCGTTGGCCCGGGGAAATTTATTAAACGTGAGGGTAATTTGTGCGGAAAATGTGAAATTTATGCTGGATTCCATAAAAAATTATCCCAGTGAACGTGAATGATTGCAGATACACAACAGAGAAAAAAAAGAATAAAGAAAACAATTTCTACATTTTGTCAAGATAAAAAAAATCACTAGAAAAATCTGACAATTTCATAAAGAAAATTTACTGAATTTCTATTGAAACTCTATAAATCCATTAGAGTTGTGTGAACATTCAATAAAATAATTCTATTGTTTTTTTGCTTCATTTCGCGGGCCTAATGACGCAAATTATTATTCTAAACCAAAATGTTATCTAAAAAAATGAAAAAAATTAATAAAAATAAAAATAATCTTAAATAATATAAAAATAATAATAATGACAATATTTAATATTTAAATTTCACTTTAGTCATCTAAACCAAAATTCTGTCTGAACATTCCCCCCCCGAACCCCCAAAACCCCGAGCACTCAACTCTACCACCACCTCCCCCGAATAATCCTCCACCAATAATTCCCCAAATCCCCACAAATGAATAAATTCCAAGTGAACGAAGCCAACTCCTCCCCGAAAGCCCACCCCCGTCCGAAAACTTCCTCAATCCCGACCAAAATCTCACGAATGAATTTTTTATCAAAGCCCAATTTTAATCAGCAAAACTACCTCCAAACAAAGCAATTCGTTTACTCACAACCCCCCACCCCCTCCTCCCCCACCGCCCTCCCCACCACGGGCCAACCCAATCGAATACAATTTCACGCAACTCCGTTCCGCCCCCGCAGCCCTCGAAAATATTCTAAACCGTTGGCAAATTCAAACACCGTGGGAGTAACCAGTATCCCCCCAATAACCATAAGCAGTACCATGAAATAATAACGACCGGCTATTATTCCGAGACGTGTAACGATACGGCCCCCAGTTTTCCGTATCCACTGGTAGTCGAGCAAAACGCGGGTACAATGCCACCAAAGGCACAACCGGAATAGTCTCCGTGTGGTTATTCTCATGTGAATGCGATTCCATAGTTCAGGATTTCGCTTTTGCCGGAGCCCCGAGGGGCGGGGGGAGTCTGCTGGCCATGTGCGGTCCACAAACGACTTTTGGCTGTCCTGAAAATGGAGGAAATCGGGGGAAATGCCCGACGATATAACAGTCGGGATGGAAAGTTTATCCATAACCAACGCGACTTGGGTATTAACCAAGCAACAGTAGTTTTGTACGTCACCCTTGCCCTGTCCGTGTGTACGTGTCGGGGAGATGCTGGTGCGATAAGAAATTGGACGTGTCGCTGGACAAATGTTGGACTGTGGGGAACGCACGTACTTTTTGTTGGGATGATGATCGATTCGCAAGAAAATGAAAATTTCGATTTTTCAATGTCTCCGGAAAGTTTGAAAATTGATATATTTTTTCAAATAGTGAAAGAATACACATCAATTCAATTTCTATTATCACATTTTGATAGAATACATTAAACAAATAGCAAAGAATAAAAATCGGAGATGAAAAGTTTTATCGGATTAATATAATGTAACTGTTGGAAAAATTACGGAACTCGCACACTGAGAGAAATTTCAATGGTAATTTCAACGATAAGGGAATTGTCAAAGAAATAATAGTTACGGTAACAATAAACATTGTAGATTCAACTATTACATTAAAGTGAAAATTACATCATAATGTTGACAACACTATTTCTGACCAGAGTAAATCGAATGATGAATCCTAGTTTAATCTACAAAGTTTATTGTTACTGTAAATATAATTTCTTTGACAATTCCCTTGTAGTTAAAATTACCATTGAATTTTTTCTCAGTGCAATCCGCTCACCGATTATGGAATCGACTCAGAAAATTTAAGTGACGGTATCGTAATTTTTCACAGGAGATTCAGATAAAAATTACGGAACGCTCTGGAAAAATTCCGTGACAGTTCTGTAATATTTCTCTCGTGCAGCGGTATCGAAACGGCAACTCTCCTCCGCTTCACTCAGTATCTTCAAACAAATCAACAATCTCAATTCAACCTCCGAAAGTAAATCAACCCATTGATTTTTCCCCAAACAAACCAATTCAACTCTCAAGAAAATAGAATTAGGTCACTTTTGACACTGGGAGAATCGATTGGATGCCGCTGGAGGATGTTTACTTCCCTTCGTCCTCGCGAGAAGAAAGTTTACATCACGAAAAACACTAGGGCGAATTGGACTGGAAATTCCCAATCCGCTCCGTCCAGCTCTCCCCTCGCCCTTTACATTTTTTTCCCCGCAATGGCGTACACGGAGAGTTCCCTAATCGGTGAGAGAACTGTGAGTTCCGTAATTTTAGTGGACTAGTAATTTTCAGAAGAGTGACGTTGAATGCGATTTGAGGGTGAAAATTCATGAAATTTCAGAGTTCACTAAAAATTCAATGAAATTCAAAAATTTTTAACAGCATTCAGATGAGAATTCCTCAACCTATTTGTATTTTCCATGAAAACATGAATATTCTGCGTCATAATGTTTATGCGAAATAATGTTTCCATGAAAGTAAATTTTTAATAACGAAATTCCTTAAAATTTCAAAATGAATAAATTCATAAATTTTTGCTTTTTCTCTCATCATTCATTTTTGTCATTAATTGAGTTTTTTTTCTGTACATAATTACTCTCTGTAATGAATTTTTGATCATTTGAATAAAGAAAAGGATCGGCGCGCGCCCCTTAAAGAATTCTAGTTAAAATAAAGAGCGAAGCCAGAGGCGAACTTCACATGTGGCTTATGCATGAAATCAGCGTGACGTTTGTGCTCCCCCTCACTCCCTTTATTGCTCACGAATCGTAAAATTTTGTTTTCCAATTGTTGTTTTCTCTCACCACAGAGGTCTCTTATGCCCATCGGCGCAGCCGCCACGGACGAGACCCACGTGGCCTTTTCTGGCCCGCGTCAAGCGAAATCACGATAATTCTGCCGGGGCACAGTCGTCATGAGGTCGTAAAAGTTTTCGAATTATAGTTCGTACGGTCGTAAAATTTTTTGGGAATGTATATATACACCAAAAACCTGTGTGCCAGTCACCCTCCGTCTCCGTTGAGTCCACGGGACTTTTGCGATGCTCACCTCTCGCTCGTTCGTTCTCAGAGGCGGTTTTTTCCCTCCCGGCCCTCGCCATGTGCCAGCGGCGCAGCTTCCCCTTTCCAGCCACATTTTTCGAGTGTGACGTTTCGGGCGAGTTACGAGCGGGAAACCGTTCGTAAAATTGTCGGAAATCGTAAAAATCTTGGGATGTCTCATCGTTTTTACTTTTTTTTTTCGGCGGGTTTGCGCCCGCTTTCTGGCGGATCAT
Source organism: Diachasma alloeum (assembly GCF_001412515.2). Lineage (NCBI taxonomy): Eukaryota > Metazoa > Arthropoda > Insecta > Hymenoptera > Braconidae > Diachasma > Diachasma alloeum. Next base: position 940,910 of record NW_021680477.1, read on the forward strand.
GCCGACGGGGGTTGATGCAACTGCTGCGATTTTTCAGCGTGTGGTAATTTGCGGGGACTAAATTGAGTGGAGACGGCGACTAGTATATTTTGATGCTAAATTTTTCAAGGTGGAAACAGGAAAAAAAAATTGACAAGTATATTTTATACTCGAATGGGGGATGGGTGTTTCAATTCGAGGATGATTATTTCGTATCAGCGCCGGTTGTACTCAGCGCTCTCCAGGGTAATATAAGGGTCAGATACTGAGTGTGAGAATATGAGAGTCAAAAAACAATCATCTTCGAATTGAAATACCCATCCCTCAATGAGGGATCGCTGAATGTGAATGGTAAAACTTTCTTTTTGTGGAATTTATTTGGGGACTATATTGGGATCTATTGTGACGCAATGAATAGTTCAAAATGATTGTTGTTTTTGGTAATAAGTTCATAAGTTCATCGATCAATGCAGAGATCGGTTCAATCATCCCAATTCAGTAGCGTCAGGAAGACGGAAAATCCACAATTTACATGAATTTTCAAGTGAAAATGAATATTCACTGCTAAATTCCCTGGAATTTTCAGGAAATTTTGAAGGAATTTCCTGAAAATTCAGAAAAATCTCTCCTGGAATTGCAAATTAATGAAAAAGGAGGAAAATGCAGAGAAATCTCTCCCTGAATTCCCAATTTCTTTTAATTTTCCACATTTCTTATTAATTTTTACGGAAAATTAAACTGAAATTTACAGTTTCCAAGCATTTTTCCATGAAATTATGAATTTTCAATGAAAAAATTCCTTGAAATTTGAGTGGAAGTGCCCTTTTTTCACTTGCATCATAAAAAAATTTTCCTCGAGTTTTCCTGCAAATCAAGAAATTAAACTCCCTCCTTGTTCCCATGCAACAAAACTTTCGGGACATTTTCGTCAATTTTGAAGTACTCATGATATTACGACTGAAGTTGCATAAACAACTCGAATATTGAGAAACTTCCACCGGAAATGTCAGTTGGAAATTCTCTCCCCGCCATTCGGCAAATCCTCGTGAATGAATTTTTCCTCCCAACCTGGGGGCATTTTCCACCCCGAAAAAGCCGGATATTCGTTCCCCCCCATCGCCAATCCAACATATTAAATTTCTCCGTTGAAATCGCCCCCCAACGGCACAACTATTGTCAAACTTCTTTAGAATTCAACCAAGCACCACTTTGCCACTGTTTTTACGATGCACAAACCATTGTTACCTATTTTATTGGCTCGTCACTCCTACGAGGGCCCATCTGCATGCAGCGTGTGTCACTCTATAGCAAAAAAAGAAGGGATCGAGGGTGAACAGGATCAATTTTTATTCCCTATAAAACCCCTCACCGGCGCTTGTCGTAATAAAATCTAAGATTTATGGCACGAGTGTTTGATAATCTCTTTTATCAGAATATCCCATCGCTTTTCCCGATTCTTTATTCCAATTCGAAGAAAATATCTGAGTTTGCTAAAGTCCAGTGATTTTAGTAGAGTGGAATATTTGATTGAATTTCATCAAAAATTGAGAAGACAAATGATATTAAATAAATTGTGATGTGTGCAATGTTAGAAACTTTTTGGTAAACCTATCAAGTGGACAACTCATTTGAAAAGAAAAATAAAGTTGACTAAATAAATCATTCACGTTACAAATTATTTTTCTCATCAAATTAGAAGTGTTATGGCGTACTTTTCCGGTCTCAAAAACAATAATTAAAGAAAATGTTCATAAATAATCGAGGAATTGTGACTGCAGTGGTAACAGTCGAATTTTAATCAGGCAACATCGCACGCTTCGGCTAGTAGTGGGGTTGTAACAGTGAGATGAATGTTTGTGTGTGTTATACGTGTCCATATGTTTCCAGCACTGAATTATCGTCACCGACTTTACCGACTGCGATCAGCTGTTGTGCGGTGTTGTCGCGTTGCTCGACTCGGAATGGTGGTCACATTTTTTTAAGAGGAATTCGAAAATCAATCGAAGATATCACGCCTATATGGCGCGGTCCCCTACTTGTTCTCGCCGGCGATAGATTCTCCATAGTCTAAAGTAAATGGCTTGTGGTTTTTTTTCAATATCTTGAGTATCTAACCCATGCAACATCTCGATCAAAGTTCACACGGTCGCGTTTCTTCCCTAAGCGTAATGTTACAAGAAGTGATTTTCAGAAATTAATTTCTCACTAGGACGCCCCGATGGAAGGATTAAGATTATTACCAACGTGTGGCTCAAATATGAACCTGGCATACGAGACAATGTCAAAATTCATGTTAAGCGATCATTGATATTCCAATGACAGCCGGGATTCTCAAACGCATTGTGAAAATACTCCTTTACATAACTCTAATAGTATATTTCGTAACGAGTGCAAAAAAGTGTTTTTTGGCGAATGATATAATCTCACGAGCTAAAAAACATTTTTTCACGAGTTACGAACAATATTTTTCATCACAATGTGGCGGAAATTGGACTTTTAGGCACGCGGAGCGTGATGAAAACAGTTTTTTCATCACGCTGTGACAAAAAGTGAACTTTTCGGCACGCTCCGCGTGCCTAAAAGTCCAATTTCCGCCACATTGTGATGAATCTCGCCTTCGGCTCGTGATATAAACCTCCCACTCGCCAAAAAATACTTTTTTGCACACGTTACGAAATATACTAATTAATCATCAGCAAAAAATAAAACACTGTATTTTTAATTAAGACATTTTCAAGCAAACGTCTTGAAAAAACAACAAAACCGTCGCAATTTAAGACCCAATTTCCCTCTGAAATACCTCCACAAAAATTCCATGTATTGTTTCCAAATGAAGTAATTATTTTAATCTCGTTTAAAGCCCCACCCCCGCAAGAATAAAAATACCAGCCGGAAATGTTGCATTAACCCCGAGTGAAAGCAATGGAAAAAAACATGTATAATACCCAAGCAAATCAGATATAATTTTATGTAAACCCGGTGTATGCAAAACATTTGTTCCCCGCAGTCGTAAAACTTTTTACGCTCACCTCCCCATATCTCTCCGCCGTACTTTCTTACCAGTATTTCCATATAATAAACAGAGTTACCGGGAAAAGAGACTCGAGTATTTCCGCAAGTACGAGATAACTGCGTTTTTTGATTCGTCAGCATATTTGCCAACTCCCCGAGAGAGAATGAAAGAAAAATCAGGCCCCCCTCCCTCGACTCTATTTCTTTATCCAGCACTCATGAAGCTTCTCTCCTAGTTTCCACTCTTTTGTTCCTCGAAAATTCACTAATTTTAAGAGCTCCACTGGGCTGCTCGCTCCCTTTTGCCCCCTCAACTTTGATGACCCTTTCGGTATTCTTTCGGGCTCATCCTACCCCAGTCTGGTTACACCTCGATGAGCCAGCTCCCCCCCCCCCCCGACCACAAACCTCTCTGTCCTTATTAAGATCTTTGAAATGGAATTTTCTAAGACCCAGTAATTGCCTCATCACGAATTAATTCCTTCAAACATCCCTTTGTGGCCGTTTTTCGTGAACCCCAGTGAATTTGTGAATTCAATATGCAGGGGAAATGTTAATGCAGAGGTGGATTATGAATGGAAATGTGGAGTTGAAAATTTCATGGAAATTTCACGTGATTCCGAAGGCTGCATGATTTTCACGGTGAAGTTCAACTACACGGAGAGAAATTTTTGATAAAAATTATCCTAACGTTCTATAAAAGTGTATCATGAGTCATCGTTTCCTCATTTCTATCCCGAAATTTACTAAAAATTAATATATGATGATCAAATTTTATTCTATCTTAGAAAAATTTTATTCTGATAAAAATAAAAATTACCGTGCCGGCAGAGTAAAAATTACTGTACCGGTAGGGTACAATTTACCAACCGTTCTAGAATTTTCGTTGTTATCTACATAAAAATTATTGAACTGGAAGGGTAAAATTTATTATGCCTCAGGATAAAATTTCTCAAACGTAGAATAAAATTTCATCATCATATATTAATTTTTACTAAATTTCGGGATAGAAATGAGAAGACGACGACTCATGATACACTTATATAGAACGGTAGGATAATTTTTATCAAAAATTTCTCTCCGTGTGGAGCCTTTTGAAATCATTATAAATGTTCTTTAGGTGGGGAAATATATTTTTCAAAATTCAATCAGTGGGATTTAACATGATTTATTTACGATGGAGTTAATGAATTAGAAAATTTTAATGAAATGAGTTCTGAAATTTTTATGGAAAAACAATTTTATTTATTCATCTATTTATTTATTTAATTATTCATTTATTTATTTATTTATTGCACCAGTTGCAAGGATAAATCTAACAAATGTAAATCACGTACTGAAAAAAATTGAACAAATAATTGACGGTATTTGCCCGCACGCATGAATAAATAGTACAGCAATTCCAAAAAAATTTTCCCCGAAGACTAGAACGAGAGGTACGATATTGTGCGATTATTAATCGACTCTCTGCGACAGGTAATTTACATCTCCATGGGGGTCGCTACGACTTTATCAAGAATTACGGCGTGATGGGACGTACGCCCATGAGTATATTTCGTGTACAGTGGGGTCTCGCCGGTTGTTTCCGCGGGACGATAGTTCTTACGAGAAAAGAGCGATAGAGGGGGTGGGGAGGGAAGATGTACCCTCTGGTGCAGTCTCGCGTTCACGCGCCACGTCGAGGCGACGATACGTGACTGGGAGCAACTATTGTGTGCGCGACTCAGTGCGAAAACATAGTTTACGGATTTCTAAAGTTGGAGAATTATGGGGGAAGTAGACTGATTGCCAGATTTTCCCGCACCTCGACATTTGCACAAAATAATTTTTTCGATATTCATTTATTCAGTTAATTGTTTCTAATCGATTTGCTCATGTTATAATTCCTATGCTCGCTGAATAAGATTTTAATCATAATTACAATTCAATTCCTTCAAGAACACACTTTAGAGTGTGAATCTCTGGAATTCAATGTTTGTTGAGACTGGTAAAAGTGCGTGGCCACACTGTTATCAATTTATAGTTAGTTCACACGGTAATTCAATTAATCTGTTGTTCATCCCATCAATATAATTCCGTGCTTAGAATATTGTCATCTCGTGTTTTCACCACCAAATTAAAAATTAAAACTTCCTTTGGATTATTGAGTCACAGCTTCTGTTTATTCATATCAGAAATTTTGTACTTGGATATTAATATTATTTGTTCAAAGTGAAAATCCATAGCGTCAAAAATGTGAGATGATTTCATAATTATAGCTATTAATTCTAATCAATTTTGTTCGAAGAAAACCTTAGTAAACGCAATATTAAGAAAGTAGAATTATTCTATTTTCCTCTGACCTGAATGATTTGGACAATTATGATTCGTTTATTCATGTTTCATAGAATGGTATTCAATTATCTTTTGTTTGTTAAGCGGGTTTCATGAAAATTCGACGCAAGGTGATTGTCCTCATGAAAACCGCCTTACTTCCTCCATTCGTTCGAGATATCCGCCATGTACGAGTTCTCATTTTCGATTCGAGATATTGCCCATGTTTTTTTTTAGAAAGGTTATACTGTTAGAATGAAAATGAAATTTCATGGACAGTTGACTACTAATTTTCAGGACAGTGACGTTGAATGCGATTTAGGGAGAAAAAATCATGAAATTTCAGGTTTCACTGAAAATTCAGTAAAATTCCAGAATTTTAAGCAGCATAAACACGAGACTTCCTTAATTTATTTGAATCTCCAATCTAATATGAATATTCACTGCCAAATTACATGGAATTTTCAGTGAAATCTGAAATTTCATTATTATTTTCCTCTAAATTACATTCAGTATCACTGTCCTGAAATTTCTTCGAACTTTCATTTTCAGCGAAAAATGGAACTGAAATTGACAGTTCTCTTCAATTTTTCCCCGAAATTTAGAATTTTCAATTATGAAATTCCCTGAAATGTCACTGGTAATTAAATTCGATAAAAATTTCCAAAAAGTGTACTGAAAATTTCAGACAAAAATTTTTAACAGAGTATTCTGAAAAAATACTCAAAAATAGAGTTCACTCCACGATTACTAGTTCAATTATTTTTCTCCAACGTTTTTCCCCACGTAGATTTTATGAATTGATTGATGACTTGCACCGGTTAAACTCAACAATAAATACTCCAAAGCAAACCCCCCTCGCCTGGCATGTTCGTGACGCACTCTGTTGACTCTGTTATTCTTTATCCATCGAACAAGTGTCAGATATGCGGGATCACTCATATGTTTATAGACGAAAATAGGGGAAGTTGCAAGGGTTATTGAGTAGGTGTGGCAAATCGTGATGTCGAAGAGTGGGCGCGAACCGAAATACGTCAGTGTGTGCGGGGGAAAACTCGTACAACGGGTATTGTCCAGGGGATGGGGATGAGCAGAGAATTTCACTCGGTTGGGGTTCAGTAGGACATATCGATCCGAGGGAGCCGCCACCCTGATACCCTAACACCACCCTTCCGGGGTATTCCAGAGTGAATATGAGCATACTCAATGTTCCATTTGTCTCTGCCATTTCGGGGGTCGTTCCACATATGACGAATGTTCTTTTGGTGAGTTTTTCGTCCCTCATAATCACCAAAAGCCCATTCATTAATTATTCGAGTCGTTGATTTGTCTAGACGAAAAGCAAAATTTTATTTGTTCCATTGGGAAAATGTTGAATTCAATTGATTATTTTTGGTAATCGGATCTGGCCTCCCCTGGACCAATCGGAGTTCAGTATTCAATAACATGAAGTACTTTCCAATTAAAATTACAGCGGTTATTTCCCCCTAGGCTTTTGATAATTTCCCTCTAGCTCGGCTGTCTAATAATCACAGACAAGAAATAAACCCTTAAATGAAACAATAATAATTATATGATAGCAATCTTGTAACTGAGGGATAAAATATTTGTTGATAAATTTTCCTCTGTATGAGATATTTTCAACCTGAAAAGGCACCGTCTGGTGTGAATTATCCGCCTCTTGAGCCAAATATTTCATTGCTGTCGAAAGCAGAACAATTATTCGTGTTTGAGACTTTTAAATTCGAACCAAACAAATTTTTTTTTGTTTCGGAGAATGCAATTTTTTTTGAACTACTAAATCTATTTTTACGACAAAAATTTTTCATTCCTGCGCACTCTCTGCATGTTTGGCACCAAAAAATCGTTTTTTGATCATTTTCAAAAAACTATTTTCTTGGCACAAGTAAGACTTGTTGGAGAACGTTGTCGTTTTTCTCTCAGTGTGGTAGAAGCACTTTTTCTACTGATCAGAAGTATTTCTTTTTTAAAAGAAATAATATTTTTAAATTCATTATCTGACAATAAAGCAAAGCAATAATCCCCTCAAAAGTCATATTTTCTTTATCTCCTGAATTTTGATTCCAATCGCACAACAGAGCTGTCAGAGAACTTGATCCGTCAGTGAATAAACCCTTTTTATCCAATTCTAATTAAACTCGCCCCGATATCGCCCTTTCACTCTGCCCACTAGCGCATAAATTACAGTACAAAGAAAATACCCCGGATATCTCACAACTCCGTTTTTCCGTTCGAAAAGAAGCCCGAAGAAACCCCCGAAATCACGAATACCGAAGAGCCAAAGTGAGGGTTACACTGACTTCCAACTGGAGCTTTTGGACGGATGTACCGGGAAGTTTGCTCTCTCCATTGAAACAAGTTTCCATTAAAAATGAGGCTTTAAATCACTCCATGCCAGCCAACTCGGATGGGGGTGCTACCGAGGCGCCAAGAAAAAAAAATCAAGGGTGTGTGGGTGTGTGAGCCACCTCTGACCCTCCTTTTTCCATTCAACGTGCGCCTGGGCTTCGAGTGAAAGAAAATAAGGAAGTTGGAGGGAGGGACAAAATAAAAGTCGTCTTCAAAACTCGTGAACCGGGGTGAGCGCAAAAAACGCTTCCTTCTTCATCTTCAACGAAATTCAGGGAAGAATCGGATACTTGGAGAGGAAAATCTGGAGAGAAATTAGGTACTGAATAGGAGAGGGAGAAAGGTCTCAACGTGAACAGGAATTACTAGTTGAGGGAATTTTTTGACGGTATGTGTGGCGCTTGAGAGATCCTTTGGATGCTTCTGCGGGAGATAAATGTGTTCACATTAGTCTTGAGTTGTTTATCATGTGAAATACGAAATGAAAGACAAATCAACGTACTTCGTTCAAGTTAGCAACTTTTTTTCAGGCAACATTTCAGTTTTGTCGAAAATCTTGCCATCCCCATACGTTTTCTGATTTTTCAGTGTTGAATACATTTTTCCGGGAATTTCTTCAATGAATATTGTGAGCAATATTTTATTCAATTTCACACTTGACTCTCGTTGGTCTAACCTCTAATGATCATACGGCAACACTGCACATGTGTTCCAAATAACCCCGTAATTTCGCTCCGAGTAGTCACTTGAGCGGACCGTTGCCAGACGTCAGGAACGCGCGGATTCAAACCACCCAACATGGCCGTCGTACCAATTAAGAAGCTTTTAATTTGATTGTCTGCACTTATCTGTACGGAAACTTATGTTTTTTATTCTCGCAAAAAAACTAGAGAGTATAACGAACAAAGTCATGTACGGTTATGTGTACGAGAAAACGCTTCAAGACTGTGAACTATTGGATTGAAGGTGGGAGTATACAGCTCTTACGGACGCAATCTGTTATATTTCATGCTTCCAAAAATCGTTTTCTCGAAAATATGTTCGGAAACTAAAGTTGATATTGCGCCTAAAAAATACTCTTGGTCTATTCTATAAGCTCTGAAGAGGATTTCCCCCAGAAAAAATTGCCTGAACAACTTGGATGTCCTTAAATGAAATCAGTTGACATGTCGTAGTTGAAAAGACGAGCTACCATTTAGTATTCACATTCTGAATAGTAGAATCGTCCGCCATTTGCTGATTGAACGTCTGTGCAGACCTGATGATCCGAAACGCCGAAGGACATATCCATGAAAAATGCCCGGGCTTTCCTCTCCTCGCGACTCATCTGCACTTCTCGCAAGTCAATCCGCATAAGATGCACACGTCCAATGCATAATACATGGGGTATAACGCAATACCGGGGAGGGGAGACACCGGAGACAATGGATTTCGTTACCCGATAGCCCCGACGAGTTGAATGCCACTCGGATAACGTTCACTTTATACCTCGACGATTCAGACATTCCTCACAGGGCGACAGTATTTCCGTCTTGTGTGTAAATTTCCTGAGCTTTTGTCTTCTCTCCACCCCTCCCCCCCTTTCCCCATGGTGCAATCGATATTGATGGTATCGAGGGGTGATCAATTCCCGGGGCTCATCCATCAGATGTGCAAACACTCAATTGTTGAAAGGATAAACATGAGAGAAGAAAGTTTTCGTTTTTTTTTTATTTGAGATGCTTTTGCAATTGCCCTCCGCTCACTCGCCTTCAGTTAACAGTCAGAAACGTGAGAATAATATAAATATAAATGTGATAATATTGAACATAGGAAAATGAAAATGTCGAATGTTGTTTTTGTGAAGTTGAAATTTTTTTTAGGATGTTGATGCCATTTTTCAATTAATTCATAATCATTCTCATTGTCCCAATTTGTCAGCTGTTAAATTTTCATATTACAATAGATGATTTGCTCATGTTCTAATTCCTGTGCTCTCTGAATAAGATTTTAATTATAATTACAATTCAATTCCTTCTAGAACAGGTTTAGAGTGTGAATTTCTGGAATTCAATGTTTGTTGATACTCTGGTAAATGTGCGTGCGCACACTGTTATCAATTTTTAGTTAGTTCACACGGTAATTCAATTAAAACTTCACTTGGAATATTGAGTCACAGCTTCTTTTTATTCATATCAGAAATTTTGTATTTGGATATAAATATTATTTGTTCAAAGTGAAAAAATCGATCATCATTTTCACTGTATTGCATTCAGATTCTCCTATCCTTAACGTCAAAAATGTGAGATAATCTCATAATTCTAGCTACTAATTCTAATCAACTTTGTTCGAAGAAACCCTTAGTAAACGCAATATTAAGAAAGTAGAATTATTCTATTTTCCTCTGACCTAAATGATTTGGAGAATTATGATTCGTTTATTCACGTTTCATAGAATGGTATTCAATTCTCTTTTGTTTGTTCGGCGGGCTTCATGAAAATTCGACGCAAGACGATTGTCCTCATGAAAACCACCTGACTTTCTCCACTCGCTCGAGATATCCACCATGTTCGAGTTCTCATTTTCGGTTCGAGATACTGCCAATGCCTTTTTAAAAAAGGAATTAGAACATATGATTATGCAGAAATATTCATCGAAAACTAATCGCTCCTTAGTTTGATTTCCCTCATTCCCTCGCTCAATCCACTTCAATAATTAACTTCAGAATTCTCAATAAACCGAAAATACAGATCTGCAGACTTCATCAGGAATAATAATTAAACCGAAACAAGAGAAGCAGAAGGATGAAGTTATGTTTCCCCCACAATCTATAGAAGACCATTTGAGACGGGGGAATGCTTGTTTTGTTCCAGTGAAGAATTCACCTCGAAACTTTCCAACTCAATAAATCTTTTATTTCTCTTCCTCGTTACACAATTTCTACCACCGGCTTCGACTTCACGAAGGCAGCAGCCATGCTGCCTCCATCTGTTCTCATATCGGCAGTGGATCGATGAAAATTCACTTCCTCATTATAGTCGGTGAAATAAAATTCTTATGAAGTTCAGCGTTATCAGCCGCAGTGCCCCGAGTGCTCGAAAATTGTCGAAAATTTTACGATTGTTTTGTTGCACAGCAACGAGACGGAGAAGTTTTGCAGATTAAAATCCCGAGAGCGCAGCGCGAGAGATTTTATTGTAAAACTTATCTCCATCGTTGATATCCAGGAAAAGAGGCATTCGGTGGGATTATTTCTCCATCTCAAGTTCGACCGATGGAAATTCACTCAGAGGGAAATTCTGAAATTTCAAATTTTTGAACAGCATTCGGCTAATAATTCCTCAACCTATTTGAATTTCCATTAAAATAATGAATATTCAGCGCTGAATTACGGGGAATTTTCAATTAATTACAAATTTAAAAAAATATTTAACAATTTTTTTTTGATTTCTGCTAATTTTCAGGAAATAATAGAATTTAAATACACAGTTGTTATTAGTTTTTCCATAAAATGCTGAATTTTCAATGATGAAAGTCCTTGAAATTTCCGAAAAGTGAAAATTGAAATTTTTTCGGAGGAGAAATCGACAAATAAATGTTTCACCGATGAAAATTCACTTCCTCATCACGCCCTGTGGAATAAAATCCTCTGCACTTCACATTACCATGCAAATTCTCATTTTCGCCATTGTCGAATCAAACCGAGAAAGAATGAAAAATGAAGTAATAACGAGAAAATTGAAAATTTTCGGGAGAAAAACCGATCTCCACGAAGTTGAGTGGACAAAGGGGAAAAATTTCCATTTCTGCGCGGAAAATTTTAATCAAATGATTGAATTTTCGATCGACGAAAATTCCCCGCTGAATAAAACGAAAGGAAAAAGAAGATGAATTTAAAACGCGAAGTATAACGAAGTAGAAATGAAAAATTTCACTGAAAGGGAAAAAGAGAAAAAGACTTTTACGCGGAGAAAATGAAGCAGTGGAGAATGAATGGTGAATACGTATTTCCCTCTCTTGAATAAAACTTCCATCAAATTGTTGAATTTACCGATGATGGATCCCCTCGCCTACCGCTAAATACGAATAGGTTTCCCCAGTGATGTTGTAACTGCGTACATCACCCCATCAAATTTCCACGTAATATCGAATGTTCCCGGGGTTAAAGAGCGGCTAGGGGTTGGATTTTTCATGCGTTAGATGAGGTAGCGAGCGAGAAATTCTCGAAAATTGCCTCGAGGGCGAAATCGCGTTAGTCGTTTCAATCGCCGGGGAAATAACCGGCCAACTGGATACATTTGTGACGTGAAATTAGAAAAAAAAAGAACGATATAAATAGACCGGGGAGCGTGTTTCTGGCGCGTATCCCTGTAAAATGGTTTTCTCTTCATTTTCCGGAGTCGATCGATGAATTTTCCTCGGCGGATATTTGAAATTCATGTTCGTCGTTGGTGAGTGATTCGGGGGGAGGGGAAATCGAGAGAAATTCTGGGTTTTGATGGAGTTATTGAGGGAATTGGGAATTTTTGGGATTAGATTACTCTTTATTTTTCAATACAAGTAGTCATGTATGAAATTAACTAGGGCTTCTTATTGCCTTGAGTTCAACGGATATACGGAGAGAGAACACGGAAAGAATATACACTGTTAACAATTTTTGTTTGAAATTTCTGGTACACTTTTTGGAAATTTTTATCGAATTTAATTACCACGGAAATTTCAAGGAATTTCGTCATTGAAAATTCAGAATTTCGGGGAAACATCAAAGAAAACTGTCAATTTCAGTTCCATTTTTTTCTGAAAATGAATAGAAAACCGGAAAATTCCGGTAAATATATTCTTAAATTTTCAGGACAGTGACACTAAATGCGATTTAGGGGTAAAAAAATCACGAAATTTCAGATTTCACTGAAAATTCAATGTAATTTGGCACTGAATATTCAAATTAGATTGAAAATTCAAATAAATTGAGGAATTCTCGTCTTTATGTTGCTTAAAATTCTGGAATTTTACTGAATTTTCAGTGAAACCAGAAATTTTATGATCTTTTTTCCCCTAAATCGCATTCAGTGTCACTGTCCTGAAAATTAGTAGCTTGTCCAGGAAATTTCATTTTTTTTTCTAACAGTGTAGATCAATCAATAACAACGGACGCATACCATTCTAATTTCTAATCAATTAATAATTAATTCAAACTCATGAACAACGATTTTTTTTCATGGAATGCAATGAGTTTGCCTCTCTCTTCGTATTCGTAATTGACGAATACGAAATCGTAAATTACGTTCGTGTAATCGTAATTTACGACGATTTTGAGTGTAATTTACGCTTCAACTTCAAGCGTAAAAAACACCTTCTTAAACGTAATTTACGTTTAGGTTTTTCTATGTCGTCGCGCCCTTTTTCCCGACGTACAGTGAAAAAATACTGAAAATCAAGTCCGCTCTACGATTACTTGACCTATTCGGTAATTTTTCACCAAGTTTTCTCTCAGTGTTGTTTTTCCGAAAATTTTTATTCAAAAATTAATATTTTCATTACAGAATAAAATTGAGAATGAGAAAATTGGATCGATTGCTTCATAGTTAGATTTCAGCAATGGACGTACTTATACAAACATTGTTGTTTAAATAATAATTCACAATGATATGTGTCCATTACATCATATTCTGAGTATCCGTCAGTTGCTAATGCACGATATGAAAATTGTCATGTCTCGATCATCGATATTCCAACAGCTGTACCCGCAAAATGTCTAGTGAATTTCAAATGAACCTCCCGGCGTACGTCAACTTCAAGAATTAATTAATTACCATTGTGACACACCGGTGCATAATAATTCAGACCTTTTCGTCTGGACGACTGAGAGGTGTCTCGACGTAAAAATTAATGCACGTGACATTCTATTCTATTCGCATTCTCACCAGTGAGCCTAGCGGATGGAGATGTAATTAATTTTTCACGTAAAATCTCTCAGGAAAAAACGTGAGTTTCACTTCAATCGTTTGAGTGCAAAAGAAATAACTTCATTCTTCATTGTTACATGACGAAGTTGGAGATGTCAGGGAGTATCTGAGGGGTATCGATGAAAATCTGGGGAAATTCCGTGCGAAATTTCATGAAAAGCCTGAGCTTTCTTTTTATTCAAGTTTTTATTTAGCTTTTTTTCAATTTTTAGAATTATTTCCTCGGTTTTATCAGTGAATTTAGCGGATGGAGATGTAATTAAGGATGTTTAGCCAATCAAGTGGACAACACGGTTGAAAATAAAAATAAAATTGATTAAATAAATCATTCATGTTACAAACTAATTTTCTCAGCAAATTAGAAGTGTTATGGCGTACTTTTCCGGTCTCTAAAACAATAATTAAAGAAAATATACGTGAATAATGGAGGACTTGTGACTGCAGTGGTAACAGTCGAATTTTGATCGGGCAACATCGCACGCTTCGGCTAGTAGTGGGGTTGTAACAGTGAGATGAATGTTTGTGTGTGTTATACGTGTCCATATGCTTCCAGCACTGAATTATCGTCACCGACTTTACCGATTTCGATCAGCTGTTGTGCGATGTTGTCGCGTTGCTCGACTCGTAATGGCGGTCAAATTTTTTTTTAGAGGAATTCGAAAATCAATCGAAGATATCACGCCTATATGGCCCGGTCCCTACTTAATCAGAGTAGGCTAAATGGTTTGTGATTTTTTTTCAATATCTACAGTGTCTAACCCATGCAACATCTCGATCAAAGCTCACACGGTCACGTTTCTTCCCTAAGCTCAATGTCACAAGAAGTAATTTTGAGAAATTAATTTCTCACTAGAATGCCCCGATGAAAGGATTAAAATTACTACTAACGTGTGGCTCAAATATGAACCTGGCATATGAGACAATATCAAAATTATGGTGAATAATATGGGTTTTGGCTAAACATCCTCAGTTTTTCACGTACAATCTCTCAGGAAAAAACCTGAGTTTCATATCAATCGTCTGACTGCAGCAGAAAGAACCGCATTCTTCATTGCCAATTGTATTTCTTCATTGAATTATATTTCGCTCCACGATTACCGAAAGGTTATCGTACAGTAAAATTTGCCACGATTTTCTAGGTAATTTTTATCCATCTATTCTCTCCCTGAGTAAAATGTCGCACAATGCGACATGAAGCACTTTTATTCCCATTAAAATAAAGATAACGTTTCCCTGGCTTCATATATTCAGTATGCTTGTAACCCAGCATACATCAATGGATATTTACCTGGTGCCGAAGGAGAGGTAAGGTTTCGTCGAGGCAAATATTGTCCCAACGGTTGGGGTCTTCAGAGTAAACAAACTTCTGTTTGAAGCGACTTTCAAGACTGCAGAAGGGAGATTCTGCTTCTGTTGGATGCGACCACCGGGATCGTTTTTCCTCAATTTTGTATTTTTCTTGTTCAAGTTCTATTTATTTCCCTTTCTTTGCCTATTGCCGATTGTACTAACAAGGAGAAATCGGTTTCACGAAGGGTTTCGGTACTTGTCTTCGCAATTTTTGTTTCAGGCAGGAAAAATGTAGAATAAAAATTTATTCACTCCATAATTCATCTACTTTGTGGATTAAATAGTACATTGTGACGAGTGTGAATGCTATTTTAAGTCGAGGCTTAAAGTAAAAAGTGCGACAACCTTCACGGTAGGGCGATGAGGGAGGCACAAGACGGGGGCCCAGGGGGGCGAAGCCCCCCGTCGAGGATTAAGGGGGGCTAGGCCCCCCACTGAAGAAAAGCCAAATTATCACTGAATGAAAACTAATAATAATTTAAACCCCATAATCATATTCAAACTCCATAATCAATTTTATTTGAATGGAAAAGAACTCTCTTCTACAATTTATTGATAATTTTTGATGGAAGAAAAGCCCAACTATTCTAAAGAGAAAAAAATATTTTTGAAATACAATCATCTCATTTTTAACACAATTCACTTTATTTGAACGATAAAAAACTGTCTTCCACAACTTTCATATAATACTTCTTTCAATTTGTTGAACATGATAAACTTTATTTTACCAAAAAATACTCTTTTATATTAACAAAAAATACTCTTTGGTAACCAACGACAACGTCAACGGGACTGAACGCCATTGCACATTGCAGCTCTCGTCATGGCGTAGTGTTCGCGACGTTCTCTATTCATGCCACCAGCGGCGCTGGTAGCGCCTGTTTATCGCCCTAGACCTTACTTATCGCATCGCGTAATTGCTTAATGCATAAGGCCATAATACTCAACTTATTGCACGCAAAACAAAGCAATAAGTCGCGCGTTTGACGTAGCCGTGACATAAAATATATTTTACTTCATTTATTGTAATTTTACGTGAATGATTTATTTATTTTCTTGCATATTTCAGTTTTTGTTTTGTATTTTATTGCAACAATCGACATTCACTGTCGGAAAATGATTGAGTGAAGAACCGCAATGGAGAACTTGTTGATCGGATGATGAAAATAATGAGCGATTGAAGTTGGAGCGGCCCAGGGGTTTCAGTATTGTTTTATGATGGGGAATGTAATTAGCGTTTGCTATAACGGGAATTCTAAAGCATTGTTCACGAGGAAAATTAATTGATTCTGTTTATTCGGATGAGAGATTGATAATGAAGGAGTTGAATAATGGAGAATTATTTGTTCATTGATGGGATTATTAATTATTATTGTTAAATAGGCGCATTGAATCAAGAAAGTATTAAAAATTGTCAAAATTTTATTCAGTCGACGTTTTTATATTTTTTAAATGAAGCTTTTGTTTTAATGGAGAACAGCTGATGATTGAAATGTCAATAATCGCTTCACGTGAAGAGATAATTTTTGTTGACGTTCCAAGATAAATAAGTAATTTCATGAACGATTTGGTATTGAATTGAATTAAAGTTTATAACATGGAAAATTCCGCTGCAGCTGTTACTCAAATATCCAAAAATTATAATTCATTCGTAATTCATCTAACATCATAATTTATTTCGCATCATTGGTTCAAAAATCTAAAAAAATCATCAGAATTCCCATTTCAAAGAGAATTCATGCCATTTTCGTCCACAAAATTTTATGCAGTGCACGTTTTTATTTTATTTGGATTCTTTTTTCTTTGGAAAATAGTTGGTGGTCGCAACCCAAGATCAAAGGACAAACGCAACTGTCCTTTGATGTATTTATCAAATAGAATTTGAGTTCTCACCAGTTGAACTCTCGGTCCTCCAGCATCTACCCTCTATGGTTAGTCAAAGTTTTGGCCGAAGGAGAGCCACCAGCCGTTGAGCCACAAGGTGGTTTGATTTTACGATATAGTATAAGTGTATCCCACGCCATGGACTTGCGTTAGGATTGAGGTGGGGTAACGAGGGTTCTTGAAACTTAGAATGGAGTAAACTATCAAAGTTGAAAGCGAATTTCCAAGTTTGATACTAACGGGGAAACAAATAGTAATTAATTGTTGCTGGGGATATAAAATTTTTCATGAATATATTTCATCTGGGGCTTTTTATTTTATAGAAATGAAAAATTTACTAATTCCAATCTCTAATTCCAATCATCCACGAAAATTTGTATTCTTTGGAATTAGAAAAAATCATGAATTTCAATTTTTTGATCGAAGTTGAATGATTAAATTCCAATTATTTTCTAACAACAAATTTATAATTTGTTGTTCACTATATTCTCCAACTTGTTGTTTAATACATTCTCCATCAGTAAATTCGTGAATTAAATCTCTTCATTCTTTACGAATTTCAATTTTTTTCTATTGAAATTCTGTCATTTTCAATCGCCAAGTTTCTTAATTAAATGTCATTCGACTTCAATGCTAATAAATGCTCATTGATTCTTCTGGGAAATATAACATTTTTCATAAATGTATTTCAGCGGAGTTTTTTATTCTTTAGAACTAGAAAAATTCATAAATTTCAATTTTTTCATTAAATTTAAATGACGAAATTTCAATTATTTTCAAACAAACAGTAATTAATTGTCGCTGGGACTGCCATATTTTTTCTGAAAACGATTCATCTGCAAAACTTGCTATTTCCCGAAAACAAAAAATTCCCGAATTCCAATTGATTTCATCAAATTGAAATAATTAACTATTAATCATTCATCAATAAATTCGTAAAATAAATTTCTTCACTCTTACAAATTTAAATTATTTCCATTGAATGTCTGTCATTCCCAATCATCGCATTTACTACTTAAACATGTAGCTTAACTAAAAAACGATAAAAACCTCCCAAATCTCAATTTATTGCAACAATCGAAATAATTAAACTTTTCTTCATTTCTTCCAATGATATGCATCATGAAACCCCGCGATGGTTCACGTTATCGCAGTGAAAGAATTTTAACATTAATCTCCACATATTGCGGGAGGTCGTGGCACGACGGCCTCGTTCGTACGACACTCTGCTGATTTACGATAAAAAAAAATAAGAATCCCCTACCCTCTCCCTACACACACTGTACGTCGAACCGTGAGCCTTATCGTTCCGTGACTCGGGATGATAAAAAGAAACCACGTACCGAGGCAAGATAAGACCATACATTTTCTTCGTAGTTTGTAGTTGGTACACTGTTTTTGAGACACTGGTATACACATATTGGTGCACTCACTTACGGCTTATCGTTAGCTGAGGGGGATAAATTTGTTTTGGGATTGGTGCACTAACACAGGGCTATGACAATGAGAGTGCATTATGATTTACGAGCAAGCTTGCTGAGATCTTATCCGGCTGACTCTATAATTGCACGTTTCACAAGCATCCCCCTCCGCTCGCCCC
>NW_021680477.1:959479-976573 GCF_001412515.2 Diachasma alloeum
CCCCCCCCGCTCCCCCCCCCCCCCCCCCCGTCCGCCCCTCGGCGGCCTCTTCATCGCTAGTGGTTGCGTCTGTCTTGGTTGTCTCGGTCTTTGATGCCTTCTCGTGATTCTAATGACCGCGTTCAATTATACCGCGGTGAATTGATACGTGGTTGGAGTAAATTAGCGGATGGATTAACCATTTATATTGATTGACTATTTTGTTGGGGATTATTTGAAGGAATTTAGACGGTTATGCATGGGGTTGGGGGGGGGGTAGTTTATTTTAGGGATAGAGTGAAAAGCTCTTCTGCAGTTGTAGTGGAACATTTGAGCCCCATTTGATACGTTTCTGTACATTTTACAGTCATTTTGTTATTTAAACTTTGCAGGTTTGAATTGGAATCTCGATTTTTAGCTGTTAGAAAACATTTTAAAAATCTGAATAAAATTAGGAAGTTTACTTTTGGGGAAAGATTGATGAAATAATTAAAAAATTACAATTTTTGAAAATAACAAGCATTGATGAATTTCAATTTTTTTTATCGAATTTAAATGATTAAATTTTAATTATTTTCACACAACAAATTTATAATACATTCTCCATTAATAAATCTGTAAATTAAATCTCTGCATTTTTTACGAATGTCAATTTCTTTCATTGAATTTCTCTCATTTCTAATCATTAAATTTATAAATAATAATTTTGTATAAATAATTTATAATCACTTTTCCACCATAAAAATCATTTGTTCAGAAATGTCAAAAATTTATTCATGTTCAGAATTTTAATGAAAACAACAAATGTTTAAAAAAAAGATAATTCTGTGCAAAATGTAAATTGTAAATGTAAAATGTAAATGACCGAAATGTAATTTGAATCAGCGACAAAATTCACAGAGCCAGAAATTTTCTTCTTGGCACTAGGAATTTTCCAGTTTTTTTTCTCCATCTATTAATATTACCGTTAATTCCTCGGGAAAAACCTAAAAACTCGGAGAACTCACTCGAATCCTAAATAAACCACAAAGAAATCTACTCTAAACGAAAACCCATTCACTCCGAAATTGATTTTCACGCCGTGCATTTAACACCCTGTTATTTGTCTTCCGTTTCGAGTGTACACCCGAGGTATAAACACGTGCGGATTTTTTTCACTCCTGTCAACGTAGTGGGAATCCGACCATAAATCATCGTTTAATTTCGAGGTCACACACACCGCCGGAAAATAACGAATGAAAACCCCAGAACGAATGGGGTAGGGTGAAAAAACACATCAACTGCCATCCGATTTTATTATTTGATGAATGATTCTGCTAAATCGGACACATCCATTCTCGCCTTCTCTTTACTTCCATCCACCACTTCCGCGTTGGCATTTTCGCTGGGATTTTTTTTTCTATTTATAAAATTGTTGTAAAGAAATTTCACAAAATATTGCAGAAATGATTTTTGAAGATGAAAAAATTGAAACGAAACAACTATAAATATACGAAAACTCTTTATTAATTTTTTTTGAAAAATTTATCATATTTTTGTTTCACTGAAATTTTAAGGAATTTCGTCATTGAAAATTTAGAATTTCACGGATAGATCAATGAGAACACTAAATATCTGTTCAATTGCTTCTCGAAAATTAATAGAAATCAGTACAATTTGGGTAAATATATTCTTGACATTTCATGATGTTTTCCCCGTAAATCGCGTTAATGTCACTCTCCTGAAAATAACGAGTCCATGTAATTTCAATTTTTTTTCTAACGATGTAACGAAAAAACTTGAACTCTCATTTCCTTCCATCACAACTCCTCACTTATTCCCCTCCCCCGCCGAATTTTTTAATTAAAATTTAAACAATTCCAGAGAGAACCTAAAATCTTCATTTTTATCCATCAACCCACCATTTATTCACCCTCCCCCGCCTCAATTCTCTTTTTCTCGTCCCTCACTAAGGAAAAAGGTAAAGGTATGCCCACTGAGCCGGAAGTTGAATCAAATGCGGAATACACCAAAGGCAGCCCTGGGCTATCGATCGCTCGAGCTCACCATTTACTTTTTCCACACAGGATGTAAAAAACGTTTTCCCAACGTACAGAGGAAATTCCGAAATGAAGAGTGGTAACGATGTCTGCTGAAGAAACATCGGAATAACACGACCCAGAGATAACAAAGAAAAAAAATTGTTAAATGCGAAGGTTCAGTCGAGTGAAGAAACATGATAACTCAAAAATTACATTTCCGTTAATGAAGTAATTCGGATGCATTCGAAATAGCCTAGCGTCACGCGTCACCTATCACCCGCTGCATAGACTCTCGTCTTAACCTAATATTTTCACAGCCGGTCACTGATTTTTTTTCGAAACTTTTATCTTCATAACGTAACTCGTGGGGCTAGAATTATGGAAAACTAAACATTTATGTTTTCCCTTGAGAGAATTTAGAAAATATAGTGTAACGGGTAGAAAAGCAAGTGCATAAAATTAAGATATGTATTCTGTGATATGTATTAAGACATGTATTCTACGCATTCCAAGTGTCTTACACGAGGATCTTTAGACACACTACGACGTCTCAACACACCACCTCTTACAGTGCACAAAAACATTCGAGTAAAAAATGTCAATAAATGCAATATAAATCACTAAAGTTTAATGAAAAAAAGTAGAATCGTCCGAGAAACTGGGAGTTAACGAGAAATGATATCGAGTCCACTCGAGAGTATTTCCAATTTCGCCTGCCATAAAGAAGAAGCCTCTTATGTTCCATTAGTTTCTCGAGATAATTAAGGAAAGAGTTTTTCAATTCAAAACACGAAACTCCCCATAACTCGAAAACTAATTAATTAATTGATTAAAGAACTGCCTCTCGGAGCTTATAAGGCTTGTTAATTTCCCCTCGCTCGCTGGAATTATTGATTCGATTGAGAATAATCTAATAACTCTCGTGAAATTATTGATGAAATGATAACGTGCGGTTAGTCATGAGCGACACGACAAACCTGTCTGGACTGGGGCGATATACACGGAAAAGTCATTATTCGTATGATGCAAGTGCAATGGTGAGTTGCGAGAGTAGCTGACCTTGAATGTTAGCAGTAATTCGCGCAAAAGGAAAAGAAATTTCGTAGACGCTGGAGATACTGTCTCTGACGTGGCTCGGGCGGAAAGGTATGAGCGGAAGATTTTCTAGCGTGATTGCATCGATTCTGAGAATTTTTTTTTTAATATTCCCACCCATTTTAATTTTTTGCTGGTGGAGAATGCTTCAGTCTACGAAATGCTATTTCAGTGGTTGAATAACGCGGAATTTTCACACAGCTGGGAATTTTTTTTTCATTTAATAGTTACGTTTCCATTTTTAATGAAGAGATTGGAATTCGATTCAAGATCAAATGGGTCACAGAGTTTCTTATCATCTTGGAAATTTAATGGAATTTTTCATGTTAGAGGATCATTGAATTTTCAATGACGCGTTTAAATTTCTAAAACCCATTACGAAAATCGAAGATTTTTTTTGTATCAAATGACAATTTGAATAAAATTTCAAGGAATTTCGGCATTGAAAATGAAGAATTTGATGCAAAAGTGAATGAAAATTAGCAATTTCACTTTAATTATCTCGTGAAAATTAATAGAAATCAGGACGATTCAAGTGGGAGTCAAATGGAAGCTTTGTAATCGTTCAAATTTAAGTTTTGGATTTTTTGTGTTATATCGACCTATTATGATCCAAAAGTCCGGAATTCTAATTGTTAGACCTCATCCGTATGTGTGAATAAATGAAATTGAATCTTTTTTTTTCAAATGCAGGTATTGTGGAGCCCCATCGATCGCCATTAATTAAAATTTAATTCATCGATTAGTTTTTTTAATTTTCGAATTTCTTCGAAAATCGGTTGTCCCACGATAACTAAAAAAAATGTTCAGAATTGATTGAACGATGGCTTCAAAAAATTGTTTGGATGTCCTTTTGACCGAGTTCGAAGATGAAGGCAATATCAATAATCGTTATTTTGATTTATTCGAAAATTTGCAAAAATTTTCTATTTTTTGAAAATCAGAATTTCGGGGATATCTTTGAATATCATGCTTCAAATGAATTCAATCACAGCTGAAAATGTTTGTTTCAATGTCATTAATTCAAAGTTAAAAGATGATTACGATAGCTATATTGGTCGATTTGATTTTTATGATGATTGTTGAAAATTTCGAATTTTTCATGAATTTCCCTGAAAGTGAGCTTTTTAATGGTTTCTTCAAATGTGATATTTCAAATTCATTCAAGTATGTATAAATAAAATTTTTCCATTAACATTTTATCGAAGGGCTGAGGGGAGAGATAGAACAGTAAAAAAGACAATTGGTTGTATAGAAGAAAGGGATAACAAGAATAATGATGACGATAACATTAACCTAAGTTGAAATCCAACAAAATTAGTTGAAAAGAAATCTTATCCAATGTAATAAAACAAAATAAACAATGTATTCCCCATGATAGAAGGCAATGTTGTGCAAAATCACCATTCGGCAGCATATTGCTAATTTATCAGAAAGAATAGCTATACTATACCCAATATCATTAAAAAACGTGAATTTGCAATAACAAAGTTTCTAGACATTTCCGTGGAACATTCCCACGCTGAAGCATCCAAAAAGTGTACTCGAAATTACAGGACTAATTGTCCAGTAGTGCACGTAACACCCTGTGGATTGAAAGACAGAGACAATCCGTTGAGGTATAATTCGCGTGGCCAAGCCGGCATACACAGAATGTCAGCACATGCAATCAATGTCGTGCCACACTCCTCCTCATCTATGTATAGAGATGACACATAGGACGCACCCGCAGTTGCCTAATCACTTCCCCCCCAGGCCCCCTCGCCGACCGCCGAGCGCACCTCTATTCATTTTACTCCATTTATTCCCTCACAAACGCGCACACACACACGTATTTGCCTCTTTGAGCGTATGCAAGGCACCTCTCACATCCAAACAACGGTATATCGCAGACAGTTCGGCGTCGATGCAATATCTTGGCTTTATACTGGTCACGCGCATTACGTAAACTCACACGTTGGTAATATCAAGCTCAACATCCATCGCGATATGCTCGGGATGATTTTTCGGTGGTGAACGATGAATTCTAGGTTTTATTAGATTTTCGTGTCACAGTGCAAACATTTGTTTTTCATTCTCTCCGTCCCCTCCATATTTTCCTTTTCTCGGATATTGGAAATTTTGCTGGGGGTTTTTGTTTTTTCTTGGGGTTTATTCACCAGCGGAGATAAGGGGCACGAGCATCCGAGAGCGATGGCGTTGTCGAATAATATTGAATATTCTGTCTAGCTTCGCTTCTTTTGGAATCTCAGATGCTTCTGGCGCGGTATGCGATTTTTTCTGGGTGGGGGCTGTGGAGTGAAACATTATTTGAATTGGTGGAGTCTATTTTATCGGGCTTTATTTCACAATTTACGGAATTGTAGCGCGATTGCCCGTCTGCAAGAATGGCGGGTGATTAGAATATTTTTATTGGAGTAAATGTACTGCGCCAGTAGTGCATTTGCTATTGATAAGTTCTTCAAAGAATGTGACCTGAAAATCTGATGAATGCAGACCAATGATATACAGTGAATAATGTTGGATGTTATATTTAATTCATAGCTAATAAACCTTGTAAATCGGTTTCTAATGTTTGCCAAAAAAGTAGTGCATTGTTAGAAAACGAAATAGAGATTTAAGGATATTCAAGTATTTTTTTATCTGGCACAGACCAGACTGTAGATCAATCATTTTTAATCATTAAATTTGTCAATTAAATTGCGTGAGAAAAATTTGAAAAAAATAATGAATATTCAGCGTCTTTCTAATTCCAGTTTGCAGAGAATAATTGTTTTTTTAAACATTCGTTTTTTATGAATAAATAATTGACATTGTTTAAACTTTCGGAAACCTTATTTTTTTAGGCATGAAATTGATTTTTGATAAAATTATGAATATGAATAAATTCGTTGTAAATCCAAACTAAATAATTTTTATGGGGGAAAATTAATTGTTTATAAATTATTTATAAAAAATGCTCGTAATTTTCAATTCGATTTAAATGCGCCGTTCTTCTGGGTGCGTCAGAAATTTCAACCGAAAATTTTCAAGTGTGTCAACTCCAACCTGTTTCCTCCGCGTATACCAGGTTGTCCCCCTAAAAACGGCGCTTACGCGTTTTCGGGTGGGAGCCCAGAGGCCTCTTGGAACGATGCCAAAGTACCGGGCATTCTACTCTAGATACCCTAACCCAGTAAACCCCAATGCGGGTGGGAGCTGAAACAATGTCCAACTACAGTAAATTCGGTTCAGTCACATTTTCCCGGACTACCGAAACTTCAAAATTTTTTTTTCCCACAAGTATACCTCTTTCTTTTTTCGGCCAATTTTATTCCATAATTCCAGTGAGAATGAGCGAGTAAGTATAGAGCGGGTTCAGTTCCACCAGCGACCTACTTTGGTCTCGCTAAATTATCACCATTATGTATTTTTTTTTGTTCATTTTTAATTTGTATTCGTGTTTTTCTGTGATTTAGAACGGGTGAAACGAGCAGTAAAAAGACGTACTAGATCAATTTCTGGGAAGGGAGTGTTTTCCACGCCTCCATAAATTGAACAAAATTGATCTCCTTCATGAAACTTTCAATTGAGGAATACTACTACATGCGCATTTTCAGGTTTACAAACGTGAAATTAATTCCATCTATTTAGTTGTGGAGGAAGAAATCGTGTTTCAGGTATTTTTCACTCTAGAATGAGGGGAAAAATGCGAGATGAAGGGGGGGCACCCATCTGAAGATCTTCGAGACGATTGGAAGTGAAATTTTACCGAATGTATTTTCCCCGGTGTAGTGTACAGCGAAAACTTATGTTTGAATTTCTTATCCTTTTTGTAGACATTTTCCAGACACTAAAAAACGTCTGAATAAACGAAAATGTATCTAAATTTCAGACGAACAGGTGCCCAAACATCTTAATTCATATTTGAAATTCTCACAAATTTTCATTTTACTCCGACGTTTTTTACTGTCTGCCTAAAAAATGTTTGCAAAAGTTGTGTGGTACTGAAAATGGAGTTCGCTCCATGATTACTTGACTCGTTCTTTAATTTTTCTCCGCGTGAAAATGCTTTTCCTTAAATTATTTGAAAATCACTTGAACTGCATGCAGAATCTTCAATTTTTGATTCGAAAAATCGTCTCAATCTCCCTACTAATCCCCCAGCCATAAAAACTATTCCCACCGACGGATTGCACTTCATCGATCGTGAAAAAAAAACGACAGGAGTGGAATAAAGAGAAGAAAAAACTGGAATGAAGCTATGATGCTAAAGGGAGTCGTGGCCTGCACGGTTGGCAATTGAGCAGAGCTATGAGAGGGAGCAACTGGCCCATTAAACTGGAGGAAACGATCGTAAACCATTTTCCGGGAACTCGCGCAAAACTACGTCTGGCGAGAGGGTAGCAGTTCAGCAACGGGAGGTTGAAGAACACTGGCGAGGGGACGTCAAGGGGAGGGAGAAGAAAAAGGGAAAGGAACAATTGACGTCTGTGGGAAATTCGATAAAAGTGAATGGCAGTTGGCATCGGTCTGTGCTGCTGGATAAGAGTTGTTTTTCATATGTCAATAATAAATTATGGCATTCCATGTGCTTTTGGAAAATCATTGTTCTCTCGCAGAAAACCAATCGCTGAATACAAAAAACGATATTTCGATTACAAATTTTCAATCTATTTCGACCATTTTTGTGTTCGAAATATTTTTTTAATAACTTTGCTATTTTTTCACACATATTTCAAGCCTTCTTTTATTTTTCTAGCTTGTCTTTTGGATAATTGGAAAATAATTAATATGGATAGAAAAAGTGACAACGTCGTGCCGTTCGAGGTACAAGTTGGCAGCACTGATTCACTCAGCTGTTATGTTCCTTCCCATAGCGAAATGTATCATCACAACTCCATTCGTATTTGCCGCGCTTACCCCTCCACGATTTCTAACCTCGACGTTGTCGCTATTCCAAGTTGCGCACGCAGAATTCCTATTTTTCATGAGTTTTTTAATTATCCCTTCTAAACAATTCTCCTAGGCCACTTGGATTATTATTTTTATGTTCCTCCCTGAAAGCTTCACCCAAGTGCGAAATTTCAGGACAATGGCGACTTTTTTTCTATTCTTAGAATTTTTTTTCCGAATTCCCACCAGAGCCCGTGTTAAAATCCATTTTTTAGAAAAAATCCTGTTTCACCCACTCTCCTAGGGTACCTGGGATTTTACGTAGGGGTTTTGAAAAAAATCAAAGAATGTATAGAAAAACAAATCCTCAATTGCTTGACTTTTTTTCGACCTCCCCTGACTACGCCATAAATTCCTTAACTGAGACATTTTCCCAGAAATTTCCTGTCTTTCCCCGGGAATAAATTTTCGCTCCACGATATTTCTATAATCCCCCCCTGACCTCTCATAAATCCCTAAATATATTAATTGCAGCGAATTCACTGAACTCCAATAACAAAGAGAGCAACTGAAATTCAGATGTACCCCGCTACCGAGAAACGCAAAACGTTTTCCGACGATGGAATGGGTGAGAGGCAGGGCGAAACGACAGAGACGAAAATAAGTGAGAAGGTTGTGCGGAAAGTTACCGGTGTGCACACGCGATTACGTTCTCAATGGTTGTAATCGTCCCTTGTGCTCCCCGACTCGACCGCAGAATTGCAATTCGCGACGGCCGATAGTCTGCAATTATCGTTTGAAACAGTGCGAGATGAGCGAGAAATAAAGAGGGGGGTGGCATGTGGAGGAGAGAAATAACGAGTCAGGCCGACCTGGTCTCCCCCCCCCCCCCCCCGCCTCATGCTCATTGAACAGAATGGGTTGGAGTGCACATCTGGGAATGCAGGAATTGGCAATGGTTCTTTGACGTGTCAGAGATTACTAGGAACAGAAGTAATTACCGGATGATTCTCACAGTATATTCTTTGTCCATTATCAACAAATCATTTTTCCGGGGAAGAATTCTTCGTTCTTCACGGGCGTGTGGGTTAATTGCAGTTCGGCGAACGCATCTAAACCTTCACATTTTTTTTTGATAATTATTTTCTTTTGAGAATATTGGAGTTGATGAGGGAATTTTCGGAATGAAATAGAGAATTTAGATTTCTGAATTCATTAACTACAATGTTGGAAGGAAAATTGAAATTTCGTGAAGAGTTGACTAATAATTTTCAAGGAAGTGATTTCCCTGGAGATTCAATAGAATTCTTCATTTTTGAGAGGTAGGGAGATGAGAATGTTCGCGATGTTTGAATTTTCAATCAAAACATGAACATTCAGTACCAAATTACTGGAATTTCAGTCGAGAATTCATGATGCTAAACACAGCTCTCAATCAATAATTAAAGAAAACCCAATAATCCCCGGGCATTCCTCTCCGTGATTGACTGACTCCAGATTCGCGTTGGAAAATCGATTAAAACCGATCCTTTCCTCGTACTATTCAACCGAGACTGTAAGTCCCCCCCCCCTTCGCAATTAAACTTTAATTTCAATTCCGCTTGGATCACGTCTATGTTAATTATAAATTATTCCAAACCATTCAACGCTTCCAAGTGCAAAACGAAGTTACTCTTCACTCTTTCCCCCTTTGCCATCACACGGTCCGCGTATTACGAAAAGTCGTTAAGCCTGACAACCGAAAGCCTCGTCTACGAGAAAGGAGGATTCCAGTATGCAAAAGAGCTCGAGTGAAGGTACTGAGGAAAAGTTGGCGCCACCGCCCCGAACACCATCTCAACTCTCGTCTTTACTTGGTGTTACTTGGTCATGTTTCTTAAATGTATCTGGGAAATCATTTAAGTGATTACTTTCGTAACGTCATCGTGGCTGTAGTAAAAGGGAGATGTGAATTAATGTGAAACGAGGGAACATTGAGGAAAATTGAAAATTGGTTCCGGGAATAATTTCAAATTTCACGAATCAATTTAAATAATTTTTTGTAACGATGTTTAACATATCAAACAGACTACTCAGTTGAAAAGAAAAATAAAATTGACTGAATAAATCATTCACGTTACAAATTATTTTTCTCATAAAATTAGAAGTGTTATGGCGTACTTTTTCGGTCTCAAAAACAATAATTAAAGAAAATGTTCATAAATAATGGAGGACTTGGAACTGCGGTGATAACAGTCGAATTTTGATCGGGCAACATCGCACGCTTCGGCTAGTAGTGGGGTTGTAACAGTGAGATGAATGTTTGTGTGTGTTATACGTGTCCATATGCTTCCAGCACTGAATTATCGTCACCGACTTTACCGACCTCGATCAGCTGTTGTGCGGTGTTGTCGCGTTGCTCGACTCGTAATGGCGGTCAAATTTTTTTAAGAGGAATTCGAAAATCAATCGCAGATATCACGCCTATATGGCGCGGTCCCCTACTTGTTCTCGGCGATAGATTCTCCATAGTCTAAAGTAAATGGCTTGTGGTTTTTTTTTTCAATATCTTGAGTGTCTAACCCATGCAACATCTCGATCAAAGTCCACACGATCACGTTTCTTCCCTAAGCGTAATGTTACAAGAAGTGTTTTTAAGAAATTAATTTCTCACTGGGATGCCCCGATGGACGGATTAAGATTATTACTAACGTGTGGCTCAAATATGAACCTGGCATATGAGACAATATCAAAATTATGGTGAATAACGCGGGTTTTGGCTAAACATCCTTAATATTCAAAGAACGAAATTTTATTGAGTTCGCGAATAAATATTTTATATCCAAATTGTTTTGAACGATACTCACATTTTTTTCTTCATAAACCCTTTCTAACTCTGTGAACAATTCCCCTCTGAGTATATTCCTATTAACCTCCCTTCAAAGAAAAAAAATTAATTACAACCGCTCTGGATGATGTAATAATAAAGAACATCCTCTTGAAGCCATCGTCCAACCCCTGGTATTTTCCCCGTTATTTATACGACAACATGAGTGTAAATGGTGGAGCAGTTAACGAGGATAAAGCCTTATCGAGAGGGTAGCGACGATGCCGGCGGCCCTTTGGCCTCCGCAACGTCATCTCGAGGGTATTAGTCCAGGTGGAAGGATACTACCCACCGTGTATGTGGATCCCTACATCAGCCAGTTAGCGGAATATGGCGAGGGCACACACTATGCAATCGCCGGAATTAATCCGAAAATTATGAAATAATTCCGTGGGCCATAGTCGCCGGTAACGTAGCCCGTGCGCACGGATAAAGGCCGGAGGAGTGGGAACATCGGGCTCGGGGAACAATAATTAACGGATTTTCAACTGGGGAATATTGCAACCATCAGTTTCAATGGTATAACCAATTTTTTGCATCTGCAGCTTCAAACATTGTGCACTTTTTATCAATTCTTTGATCATATTTTTATGACACAGAACGACTTCACGAATTAAATTTCCATCTTTTATAGATTTTACAGAGTCGATATTCGTTTTTTCAATGAATTGTCTATAATCATTCTCATTGCAAAAAGAAATACAGCTGATAAAATTTCATATTACAATAAATGATTTGCTCATGTTCTAATTCCTATACTCACTGAATAAGATTTTAATCATAATTACAATTCAATTCCTTCTAGAACACACTTTTCAGTGTGAATTTCTGGAAATCAATGTTTGTTGATACTCTGGTAAAAGTGCATGCCCACACTGTTAATTACACAATTAATCTGTTGTTCATCTCATCAATATAATTCCGTGCTAGAATATTGTCATCTCGTGTGTTCAGCACCAAATTAAAAATTAAAACTTCATTTGAAATATTGAGTCACAGCTTCTTTTTATTCATATCAGAAATTTTGTATTTGGATATTAATACTATTTGTTCAAAGTGAAAAAATCGATCATCATTTTCACTGTACTACCTACAGATTCTCCTATTCTTAGCGTCAAAAATGTGAGATGATCTCATAATTCTAGCTATTAATTCTAATCAACTTTGTTCGAAGAAAACCTTAGTAAACGGAATATTAAGAAAGTAGAATTATTCTATTTTCCTCTGGCCTAAATGATTTGGAGAATTATGATTCGTTTATTCATGTTTCATAGAGTGATATTCAATTCTCTTTAGTTTGTTAGGCGGGCTCCATGAAAATTCGACGCAAGACGATTGCACTCATGAAAACCGCCTTTTCTCCATTCGTTTAATATATCTCGTGAAATATTCGATCCGATGGGAATTCGATTATGAAAATTTATGAAAGAAGTTAATACTTGAATTTCACCATTTTCCTGTCAGTACATTGAATATCCTGAAGTACCGGGGCAAAATAAACTATTCACTTTGCCCCAGTTACAGAAAAAAAAACCTCGTCAATTCTTAAACTCCTCCATCCCATGACTCCACCTCTTAATTTTTTTAAATGCCATCCAGTTCTCAAGAAGGTGAATTGAATCCCCTTGATTGAGGATTTTTTTCACTTGATGCCAGCAATAAATTGTAATTACAAGTTCACAGAAGTAGATTAAGCGTCTAGAAATATTTATGACGTTTTTGGCCAACTGTGAGTGTAATCCCGGGTAACTCTCGAGCGATTTACGTAACGGTCGTACGCGCTCACGTAGGTTGACTCGTAAAAATAGTCAATGTCTCCTCTTTTTTTTTCAGTAGCTGTACACACACACACATGTGCACACACAAATAACCAACAGCCACTGGTGCTCCTCTGGCTCTATCCCCAGTGATGCCAGAGGACGCTCGTATATCTCCTGTGTCTGAGCGATGGACGTGAGACACTTGTGAGACATTCGTTATGAATATGGCCAAGGTCGGTTATTATTCTCAATGTACTCGAGATTAATCCTGAAAATATCCTGATATTTCAAAAATTATTTCTCAATACTTATTTTTAAATCGAGAGAATAACTCAATAAAAAAAAACAAAGATTAGTTCTCCAAAAATATCCATGGAACCTGATGATACAGAAGGGCATAAGTCCTTCCATTTGAAAAAAAAAGAGTGACTCATTTTGCCTCAGCAGTCCGTGAAAAATTTCAAAAATTGATTTATGAAATTACAAAGTTGTTCGCCGGTTTCTCAAAAAAACTGTCGGGGCGAAACGGATAAAACTTACGCCCTTGTGATTCCCAAGGTTGTTGGCTTGAAAAAGTACATTCCGACACTGAATCACGGAAAAAAATTATTTGAATTGAGTATATTTTATACCAGAATTAAGTAAATGCATAGACCTGATTCAAGAATAAAATATATTTGATTCAAGTATATTATACTCGAATGGGGGATGGGTATTTCAATTCAAGGATGATGATTTCGCATCAGCCCGAGTTGTACCAAGCGTTCTCAAGTGTAATATAAGGGTCAGACACTGAGTGCGAGAATATAAGGGTCAAAAAGTGGAGGTTAAGAAATGAGGGTCGGAATATTAGAGTCAAAAACTGAGGGCCTGAATGTAAAGGTGAAGGAATGAGGGTCAGAATGTTAGGGTTAAAAAAAGAGGGTCAGAATATTAGGATAAAAAAATTAGGGTCAGAATATAAAAGTAAAAAAGGGGGTGTCAGGCAATGAGGGTCATATAAGGGCTAAAGACGGTGATCAAGCATAATATATGACATATTTAGACCCTCATTGCCTGGCACCCACTTTTTTTACTTTTATATTCTGACCCTAATGTTTTGACCCTAATATTCTGACCCTCATTTTTTAACCTCCACTTTTTGACCCTTATATTCTGCCACTCAGTGCCTGACACTTATATTACACTTAAGAGGGCTTGCTACAACCCGACCTGATACAAAACAATCATCTTCGAACTGAAATACCCATCCCACAATTGAGTATAAAATATACTTGATTCAAGTATACTTGATTCAAGTATATTTTACACTCAATTAAGATATATTTTTTTCGTGAACTGAGAAAATACCAACATTTGTAGAAAATGACTCGACAAATTCGAAAAGCTGTTTCAAATAATTTTCAGTTATTTTCTGGCATCTGGATGACACGTAACACCCATCACAGCGCTGAAGCGTGCGCTCGTAAAACGGCACATCTCCCTCGGTGGCCTTAAAGTGCGACAGATCTAAGAAAAGAGCAGTGAGAACGGCTGGCCCTTTAAACTTTTAAAGGGCTCGCGAGAGAGATAGAGGGGAAAATTCCGGGAAGAGTAAATGGCCGATGTCACGGTACAGAATGCCCTGAGAAAGGTGCCATTGGCCGAGGAAAAAAGGGAGAAGTCGGGTGGCAGAGGAGAGGGGGAGGGGGGGGGCACAGCTGAAGGAACGGCAAAGGGAGCCGAGACAGCACGTGCCAGCTTGTGATAGGAATTGAGATGTTCAAAGGGATCTGTCGGTATTATGCATTGCTGCACCTCATTTTGGATCCAATTTAATGGCTTCCAGGTGACGAGCGGTCTTTGCAGTGGAATTTCGAGTGAATGCTTGAATTTTCCTGCTGTCAATTGGCAATTGTTGGGGTTGAATCATCAGTCTCAATGCACATTAATTCATAGAGAGTGCTGATTCCTTTTTTCAATTGATTGTTTATAATCATTCTCATTGGAAAAAGCAATGCGACCGATGAAAACTATTTGTTCCAATGTATCAGCTGTTGAATTTACATATCACAATAAATGATTTGCTCGTGTTCTAATTCCTATGCTCACTGAATAAGACTTTAATCATAATTACAATTCAGTTCCTTCTAGAAAACTCTTTAGAACGTGAATTTCTGGAATTCAATGTTTGTTGATACTCTGGTAAAAGTGCGTGCCCACACTGTTATCAATTTTTAGTTAGTTCACACGGTAATTCAATCAATCTGTTGTTCATCTCATCAATATAATTCGGTGCTTAGAACATTGTCATCTCGTGTTACCAGCGCCAAATTAAAAATTAAAACGTCATTTGGAATATTGAGTCACAGCTTCTTGTTATTCATATCAGAAATTTCCTATTTGGATATTAATATTATTTGTTCAAAGTGAAAAAATCAATCATCATTNGGTGCTTAGAACATTGTCATCTCGTGTTACCAGCGCCAAATTAAAAATTAAAACGTCATTTGGAATATTGAGTCACAGCTTCTTGTTATTCATATCAGAAATTTCCTATTTGGATATTAATATTATTTGTTCAAAGTGAAAAAATCAATCATCATTTTCACAATATTGCATTCAGATTCTCCTATCCTTAACGTCAAAAATGTGAGATAATCTCATAATTCTAGCTATTAATTCTAATCAACTTTGTTCGAAGAAAACCTTAGTAAACGCAATATTAAGAAAGTTGAATTATTCTATTTTCCTCTGACCTAAATGATTTGGACAATTATGATTCGTTTATTCATTTTTCATAGAATGGTATTCAATTCTCTTTTGTTTGTTAGGCGGGCTTCATGAAAATTCGACGCAAGAAGATTGTACTCATGAAAACCGCCTTACTTTCTCCATTCGCTCGCGATATCCGCCATGTTCGAGTTCTCATTTTCGATTAGAGATGTTTCCCATGCTTTTTTGAGAAAGTACATTCGAAGAATCATAAAAATGCACCAACATCAAATTAGTCCCGCATTAATGCCACGACCTCAGCGCATCAGTCACCATTTCGCGTGATAAATCGATCCCCCTAACTCTAGGAATTTAATATCGCTGCCATAGTTGATAGTTTTGGATCGTAAAAATAACGAGATTGAGGAGAAACTCGTGTAATCCGGTAAGACTGGAGTGTGCGAGTATGATATGAGCGGCATGATGGTAACCGATCCATTGGAGAAACTGAAAATGGCTGTTCAGGGATGATAGAAGGGGTTTTATGTGGGGCTGACAGGGTCGCAAGGTCGCGGACCGACAGAAAGGGAGGAAATGCAACAGCCGAGTCATGACGTTGAGGCCAATATAACGAGCATTCTCTGTTGCCAGGGGACTGTAATATGGAGCACGTACGTCGCAGCTGCATCGTCAAATTTCCGAGAGGTCGGTTTTATGGCGAAAT
Organism: Diachasma alloeum; assembly: GCF_001412515.2. NCBI lineage: Eukaryota > Metazoa > Arthropoda > Insecta > Hymenoptera > Braconidae > Diachasma > Diachasma alloeum. Next base: position 975,494 of record NW_021680477.1, read on the forward strand.
TGGGAGCGACTAACAAGTAGAACGAAAATAAATTTTTTTAATGTTGAGGCAAAGTGAAAATGATTTATTCCAATTGCTCCGGGAATTTCGGACTTGCGGTGAGTTGAAGACTGGATTGTATAAGGAGGAAAGTCTCAAGTCGTCACGTACTTGATTCAAGTCGGCGAGACAATTGATTTGAAAAAGCCAAATTCTAATGATACAAATACAATTGAAAAACGACTTTTTCATAAGCGCCACGGATTTTTTTTATCATGTTTAATTTCCACTGAAACTTCAGGAAATCTCGTGATTGAAAAATCAAATATTCCATTGATTTTCAGTATGAATTATCAGATAATCAATAGAATACTTGATTCAATACTTGCTTTTAGTTTAATTATTCTGTGAAAATTCGGAAAAATCAGGAAAATTCAAGGAAAAATTGAAAATTCATATCATTGTGTTTCTGAATATTCATGTTGACGTGCATAACTGATTTAGATATTAACGAGAGAGAGTAAACATTAATCGAGTCATGATATGTGTTAATTACTGTGAAATTTTATAATTTTGATTATAACTCTATTTGAGGTTACGTATGCACAGGTCTTTGACAGTCAGGTGTATTTATTTTCACGAATTTTTGATTCCACGTATTTTTTTCAGAGCCTGACAAAGCTAAAATAATTAGCGAACCATCACAAAATGACAATTAGATAAATGTAGTTTTCCATTTCCTCCAACACCCCTTGATATTTTTGGATAATTGGAAAAAGTAATGATTCAATGAATTGTCAATTAAGCCATTGCAAACCCCTTGCGGCAAATCGCGTTAACAATAAAAAAGTAACTAATTTACTTTTCTCATGTGAATATTTTCTACATATCAGGAAATTTTTCACTGACTCTATCGCGATACAACCGAAGCAATTGGAGTTCTCGCGACCTTCCTCAGCTGTGTCCTACGAGGGATAAAAGTTTTTAATTAAAATTTCACGATGCAACTCTCATCACTCTTTTTCCCACGTCTCCCCCCCCCCCCCCCCCCCCCCCCCCCCCCCCCCCCCCCCCCCCCCCCCCCCCCCCCCCCCCCCCCCC
>NW_021680477.1:976583-977864 GCF_001412515.2 Diachasma alloeum
TTTTCCCCCCCCCCCCCCCCCCCCTCACCACTCCATCGCCCTTACAGCTCTAGGCATTTTGCTTTCGGTCCGCGATGAAGGCACTTGGGTTGACGGCTGAACCCGAGGTGGAGTGGTGCTGACTGGCATGGTTCTTCGAAAATTCTCAACCACGCGCAGGGGCAAAATACAGCTCCCAGAGGCTGCTCTTTACCTGTTTCCGAATAAACGTTATAACTTTACACTGTGAAAATGGGGGATCGAGGGGGTGAACTAAGAGGTGGATGCCAGGGTGATCGAAACATGAAACCATCTCCATGAATATTAATCGCCGCGGTTTCAAGGGGAATGGGGTTTCGATAATGATCCGCCACTCTGTACCCATTTCTCATCGATATATGCAACGATATCGTTTCAAAAGCGGACGGGATATCGAGTATAATTCTCGGGGCTTCGTCTGAGCCCTCCAGATATGACTCGAAACTTCATTTCCATTCTCCTCCCGCCGCCCCTCGATGTAGTCGGGGAAAAGGTGTTTATTTTGAGGATGACAATGTCAATTGGGGCTTTAATAAACAGGTGTGAGGAAATTTTATTCTTAAACATGTCGACCTGAACGATGACGAACGCAAGTATCAAAGAGAAACTTTCAACAAATTTATCATTGAACCAAATAAAGTTTTCATTGGTTGAAAAAATTTTTGTTTAGACTGTGAAAACGAATTCATCAAAATGTAATGATTGACCAATTGGGTATTTGATTCTATTAAATGATTTATTCGCTTGAGATGAAGGAATTATTTATTTCATGTATTTATGAAAACTTTATTGGAATAAACATATGAGTTGTGACGTATTGTCACAGAGTCTATTAATTTTCTGCAGAAATATTATTAAAATGAACAAAAAAATAAAAACTTGAGAATTTCATTTGGTTCAATTCCGTTAATTCTGTAGAAAATCATGATTTTGCTTATAAAATTGATCCATCGAGAAACAAAATCACAATGAATTCCATTTTCTAAGCAATTTAAGAAGAGGAAAAAAATAATTCTGAGCCTTGCATTTGCCTACTGGTACCTAAAATTCCCTCAGGAATCGAATGGAATAGGTTTTAAGGCTCTATCTCTCATATCTCTCATAGATCCCGAGATAATCGCGAAAAACGAAAGCGCCAAAAAAAATTAATTTAATTCACCTTGTATAGGGTGTAGAAGTGAAAAAACGCAATTCCGAGCCATTCATCTGCCTATAGGGACCCCAAATTTCCTCAGGAATCGAATGGAATAGGTTTTAAGGCTC
>NW_021680478.1:0-9246 GCF_001412515.2 Diachasma alloeum
CTCATAGTTTCCGAGATAATCGCGAAAAACGAAATCGCCAAAAAAAATCGATAGAGGAGGACTTCTCAGGGCCGAAAAGAACTGAGGATTCGAATGGTCTCCGGAAAAGTACGTCGCAGAACTGATTAGGACTTACCAGGTCAATCTAGGTTTGGAGAGATTTTGAAAGACCTGTGTACCTCCAATCAGAACCAAATCCTCGACTCGGGTAGTTTATATATATGCCTTGGCGGAAAATTATGGCTGTTTGTAGGTGATGTTACTGTTTTCACCACTATTAACGAATCGTTATTAACATAAAAATTAAGGAAAGTAATTGATAGTAACTTTCATTTTGAGCCCTTGCAGAGGCTCGAATAAGCCTGGACGTACTGACCTGCAATACTCAAAGCCTGTCCTGTTCCCATCGTCAGTCTATATAATTTCCACCTGGGACTGTGTTGTATACTTTACGCTGATGACTTGCAATTGCTGCGAGGAAATATGCCCGTGAAATTGTCAACTTGATTTTTAGTGACGCTGTAAAATGTTCCAATCCGAGCAACGAGTGTGTGCCGGCATTCATAATACAGATTGATTGAATTTTTTTTTGACGTATAAAAAAACATGATGAAAAATTCGTTTTAGCAGAATTAAATTAATAATAAAATTGTCTCTGAAGATAGAAAAAAACCGTCTGAAGGACGTACAAACATGAATTTCCACTTTTCCTATGTATGTGAAACCCTCGAAGACCCTTCTTTTTTCCAGCGTGAGACAGCGTCCGGTGTGCACGGAAATATAAAGACGAGGGAGAAGTAAAAAAAAAACAGAAGAAAAGACGCTGTCCATACTTGAGATTTCCCCTGGGGGTTGGGCTGGCATAAAAACTTGTTCGTAAGAATACCCTAGCGTTTAAAATTTTACTCGTGTCGAGCGCGTCGCGATCTGTTGAAAAATTCTGTTTATACCCTCCTCCCCCTTGTGCTCAGTTGCTATAAAAAAGGGCTAAAAATTCCATCGTGTACAAGGTAAAGGTGGCAGACTATTTATCCTCCTTTTGGAGAAGTCCCCTCCCATCGAGGGATAAGCATCTTGTCTAACTCATAAATAATAAATTTTTTGGGGAGAAAGTACAATTGAAAATAAATTTCTTCACCTGATTGAATTTAAAATAACACTAGTAAGATGTGAGCTTTGTGTGAGATGAATTTATTTTCAATTTCGATTCCCTCTCCCATTTATGCATGCAGTAACACTCAAATTACAAATTCAGAGCGTCTCACTTTTGAGCATGAAATAATACTCACGAATTATTTCAAGGCAACACATTCCGATGAATTTCCAATGGACTTTTATATAGATCCCCATGTATTTTCCCTGTATCCATTCCACTTTTTTCCCTCTTTTCACCTTTTACTCTTGTACAGTGAATTAAGTTGAGTGCTCATCGATTGGCTCTATGCGCTTGAAACAATAGGTCGTTAGCCATGGTCAAGTGTGAATGCCGAATAGTGGGTCATTTCGGATTTTTTATTTTTATAGAAAATTTGAGTTCAAATGGAGACAATGTTGCGAGATTTTATGTGTTGGCATTGGCAATTCACGGCTGAAGCTCAGTTTTGAGATACTTGAACATAAACGATCGATAATGGACGACTGAATTAACACAGACAGTGGGTTTCAAACCACGTGTACGAGTTATATTCAACAATGGGCTTTCCATGTTTATGCTCTTTGATGCCCGTAGAATTCAAATGACCCGTTAGAATTCAAATCAACATAGCATGTCGACTGTTATAAACTGGTTGAATCTGCGGTGAATTGAGGGTTAATCTAGCGGATAAATGGAATGTATTGTGACAAAAGGCAAATCTTAGTAAATCGAAACACAAGGAAAAAAATTAAAATTTGAAAAAAAAAAACCACAAGTTTTCTAACAATTCCCTTTGAAATTCATCCGAAACTCAAACTCAAAACTTACACAATTCTACTGAGAAATTATCTCAGAATTAATTAGTTGACACACATTCAAACTCTCCAACAATTACGAAATTATTTTCGACAACTTTGCCCCTCATACCAAGTTCCGAAAACATCTAAAATTCAAGAAACGATCCAGTAAAGCAGATGCAAGAAAGTTTAAACGTAAAATAATTTAACACAGAATTGTTAAACCAGTTGGCAAATCCCCAAGGTTTGCTTTTACCCCTTTGAAATATCGCATTTTCCATCATTGTACAATCGATCAGTCTGATAACATCATTCTCACGTGCTTTACCTCAGTATATCTCATTTCAACCCTCTGTTCACTTCCTCTTTCCCAGCTTTGACTCCACTCAATCCTCTATCCTCTCCCCCTGTCCCCTTTCATCACCCTACTTGTTGTTTCCTATTCGTCCCAGTGGGTATGTTCGCGCAAATGCACGTGATTCCAATTGCGCTCGTCTCCTTCAAGTGCATCAGATACCCCAATTGCAACAACAACCAAGTAGGCTTGTTTTAAATATGCTACTGATGAGTGCAATGAAAAATCAATTTAAGCTTCAAAATAAAACCTCCCGAATCACCAGTTTTCATCTTCACCCCAATGGATAATATAACGTAAATCTCTTCACAGCAAGACTAACAAAAAAGGATCAATGAAAACGCGCGGATTAGTCAGACTATTGGGGATAGGGTGGGTTCGAGTGAAAAATTTACGACCAAGTGAGCGTAAATGAAAAAAAAAAATATATATATATATATGAGAATGAATCGAGCGCTTCGGTTAACCTTTTAATTTCCTATGCACTAACAGCAGGGCTCGCTGGAGTCTCTAAAACTAAAGCCCTCACAAATGGAATTTAATATTAGAGCATCACTCTTGTGATTTAAGAAAAAAAACAACGTTTAAACATCAACAAAGGGCCACTTGCTCTCTGACCCGATTCAACCGAAGTCTCTAAGACATTCATTGGCCATTTAATTGGAAAGAATTCTCTTCATTCCAATGAATTCAACCATGAAATTCACTACTTTCAGCGATCGCCGGCACTCGTTTCGTTATAAAAAACTCATCAATTGAATTTTGTTGGCAGATTTTTTTTTCACAATCTTTATGAATACACTCTAAATAGTAACTGAATAACAAGAGCTTATACAGAAACTATTGCGGAACTCTAAATAAAAACAAAAAAAAACATCCCCATTCAACTTTAAATCGAAACCTCACAATTCAAAAAAATGACATTCGTAATGTGGACGGTCTCGTCTGGTTCGGAGGGTCAGTAAATAGTCGAGAAGAGAGGTCGATAGGTTGTATGCGGATAGCGCACCGGAGGTGAGACGAAAGCTTTCTACCATACTGACTGCATCTCCAGGCGTGCCACACAAAGGCTTCACGACGTTTTATACTGGAACACAGGTATACAGTACCTCAGAAAACTTGTAACGCGTGTGGTAGAGGGGTTCTTGCATTAAAAAACTGAGGGTTTCCAGCTCGGTGGAGACAAAAAAAAGTTGATAGAAAAAACTGGAAATTTCTGTCCCAAAAGGGTTTTTTTTTCACAGATGGGGACAGTGAAATTTGTGGAAAAAAAGCCATTACGATGAATGACGTTATAAATCTCGAACATAGAATTTTGGAGAATAAATTGAAGTCGTTTTCAATGGAATCATTAAAAATTTTATACTCCCAGTGGAGAACATTGAAGAAAAAAGTATGAAAGCAAAATGCATAAATTCTGCAGAGTCCTGAGAGCTCCTGAATTACTAAAAATCCATAAAAAAGCTTGCACGTTCAACGGAAGAGAAACTCGAATTAAGTTTGAGTGTCAAAAATTGCGTCAGACATTCCGTTTTAATTCTAGGATAGATATCGGATGTTCCGCTTTTCGCTGACAACGTTGTCTTTTCTCGTCACGACTCTGTGAAATCCTCCGAAAGATGCCCGTTACCACTTCCTCCCTTCTCTCTTGGACCCTCGTTGCTACCCTACATCATTCAGTGGATCTCAATCTAAACTACCCTCTCCCTTTTCTTTTTTCTAGGATTCCGAATTATGTATATCTCTCGGTCTGAGCCTCCAATACTTGAGAGTCTCCGTAGTCTGTTGGTTAGCTGCAATGTGTCATCATCTATACGCTACAGTGGCATCCGTGCCGTGTCGCGATGACCCACCGACTTATCTCAAGTACAGTGTATTTGCATGGGGAGCACCGCTGATAACGCTAGTAGGAGCTGTCTACATCCAGAGCAAGGAGAGCAGTGATCTGTGGAACATCAAGGATTTAACGCCATTCAACTGCTGGTGAGATTTTTTTTTCCTCTCATTTTTCATCCACATGAGACTTACGAATCAATGCGGACGGTGGGTGATTTTTTTTTGCAGGGAATATGGTTACTTTTTTTTATCTGCGGTTTGAATGAATTTTTTTCTCTATCGATCCTTTGGATGGGAATATTGAATACTGCCATCTCTTAAATTTTTATCCTTGGATTCATGTCTCTTATTTAACTCGCCATAGAGCTCCTCTAGAAGTGCAGATAATACAAAGCGTGACACTGAAACTAGTCAATGTGTTGAGGATCAGGAGGAGATCCTCCAACGTGCAATAAAAGCCTGATTCCATATATCCAACCATTCAGAAGTTGAATTCACTCTCAAGCGGATTTCTTACCACGTCATATTATTACATTTACTTTAATCTTTTTCCATCGAGTACTCTCCACTTCTTTACCGTAAATTCTTGGGTGCGCATAGGTATGTACAGTGGGAGTTGGGTTTTATCTGAATTATCGAGATGTAGTATTACTTCTGCATTTCTTCGAGATTATTATTCTCTGTGGAGAATTTCTACTTCTTATATTGCATTTCCAGAATGTAATTATCCCTTTGAGGATGATATTGGCACTCGGATGCAGATGGATCGCTACCAATTTCTCGAGTGCCTCTCGGTGGAATGATAAATTGATCATGAACATAGAACCAAGCCATTTGGATGCTATTTCAGGACAATGGAAAGGACACAAAAGGGATGGAGTATTAACCTGCCACACGATACCAAGCTCGATTCTTTCGTTGTATTCTTTTTTTTTCTTTTATCAAAGTCAGAGTTCATTTAACGTCTATGTCCTCTGGTTTTTTTCCGACTGGTGGAGGGTGAAAAATCTGGTTTATCGCGAATATCTCTGTCATAATAATTTCCGATCAGGATCGAGGAGTTATTAGGAGTTTTTAATAAATAGACCGTAATAGTTAAGTTAATGAACGAAAAATGTCCCCAATAATTAATATCATCAATCTAATCTTCCCTTCCACCCGATTTTTTTTTCAGGTTTCTCGGCTCTCGAGCGACAGTCTACACTTACGGTCTACCGATTGTTCTACTTCTACTTATCTCGGGTTATTATCTTCTCAAAGCGGCCATTGTTGCACGGTAATCAATAAATTGCATCTCGATATTAAATTAGAATTTCCCTTACAAAAATAATGGAATTTGTGGGTTGGGTTAAGTGGGAAAGCAAATAAGAGTTATGTGCAAACTCCTTGTTTTTTTATTGTGGAAAATGGAATCACCCGAGAGGAGAACGCATTCAGCCACGGTGATAAATTCACTATTGGAGAGGGTGGAGACTTGCCGATTCAATGGAGAGTTTAATAAAAAAATTTACTTCATGTCTCGATGCTGACAATTTTTTTTGCTTTTGTTTCCAACTTTTTGCATTTCCCAACGTTTGAAAGCAATTTTCAAGCCATGAGGGATTATATTGCTTTGGAAAAGCATATTTGTCATAAACAAAATGATATAAATCAGTAGCGAAGCGGTAAAGGATGATAAAATTAATATGAAAAGTATCCATGAAAGGAGAATGTAGATATCAGTCGAATTATTTCGCAATTATGATAGTTGAGAATGAAATTCAGGACTTATTCCGTTTTTCACTTGAATAAAAATATAGTTGATTTTTTTTTACTCAAATCGTTTATAGGAGATATCGAATACAATATATAGAATCGTTTTCCATCAATAACTCATTTTCGGAAAAAAAACCGACTTATCACCCTTTACCACTTCGGTACTGAAATAATAAATAATTTTTCATACTCGCCCAGAAACAAGAATTTCCAAGGAAATAGGAATAAAACGAGTGGAGCGTTGCCCTTATATTTCAACATTATTATGAAATATGAGGAATTTTTCGCAGATATACATGCAGTATGCAATTGGACGTGAAGCAACGAGATAAAATGAAAAGGCGACGGGCTCTACAATTGATGCTATTTCTCAAGATTTGCCTAACGGTGGGTCTCATTGCGGGCTGTGGAATAGCATCCAGAGTGTGGAGAGTGCCCGTACTCTGGGCTATTTTCTGCACCGGACATTCACTACAGGTTCTTTCATTTTTTTTATTATATTTAATAAGATCATTAAAATTTCAATGTATTTACAAATTCAGGGCTTTTCCTCTGGAAATATTATATGAGTTTTAATAATTGACCCCGGAAAATGTACTTCCGAGAAGAAATTGTTAGATATAGATTGTAAATAAAATAGTATATTTCAGCACATGTGGGGCAATATCGTCTTTAACGTGTGTGGTTACATCACTCGCCTTCGGCTCATGCTGTAAACCCCACACGTTAAGGACGAAATTTCCCAACAAGTACTGAACAAAATTTTATGTCACGAAGCCTGAAACCGGCTGAATTAGACACGAGACGCGAAGCGTCGAGTGTCTAATCCAGCCGGTTTCAGGCATGAGTGGCATAAAATCCTTTTTGAAGCATATATAAAAAAAATCTAATCTTGTCGTAATTTTGTAGAAATGCTTTCCATTTGGTTTCACAGAATTATATTCATTAACTCTGTTCTAATAGGGGCTTGCTGTTGCACTGTCAGTGGCATGTAACTGTCGTGTCCTGAATGTCTACGCTAGGAAACCAAAGCAATCTAAACAACAGGTGAGTACGAGTGAGTTGGCACAAGTGTATTGATTCTCAACTCTCCCCATTTTTTTCTCATTCTCCACTTCACCATGCTATCTCAATTTTCTGGGTGATTACAGATCGCTAAATCGACCAGCATGCAACTACTGGCACCGCATCCAGATCCGGTTTAATAGGTACAAATGAGTCAAACTTTTTTCTATATTCTATCCAAATTGGAAAGCCAAAGAAACAAAAATCAAAAATTGAAAGGAAAAAACGAAAGAATCGAGAATCAAAACAAACAGCAAATATTTTTTATATAGACTTGATGGTTTCAACCATTTATTGTAATTAACGATTGAATAATTTATCATCTACAATTGAAGGATGAAATTTCCATTTGCAAACAATATTTTAATCAATAAATTAATCAATTACTAATGCTGTAGTGAATGGAGATATATTCAATGATGAGATGAAAACAACATTAAGACAATGTCCTCAACTCTGCGAAAATGATCTCAGTTTTATCATTTTGCACACTTGGCTGTAAATAAATTGACTCTGCGTAGTTTTACATATCAAAATGGGATAAATTAAATAACCAACTGTTGTTGATTTACGTTAATTGTAATGACGAAGGTGGGTTTGAAGCGTCACAAATTCATCCAATACCCAAAAGGATATAAACGGTATTAGCGTCGACAGCAACAGACAGCATATACACACGGGCTCTTGATTCTAAACCCAGTCGAGTAATACCAATTTGCATATCCAACATCTGCCCTCTGACCTTACGCATAATTATACTATTCCAATCAAACTTGATGGCGACACATTTAGGTGTCTTCATCACTGAACATTGTATGAAGAAAATTTAATGTATTCATGACATTAAAACTATTTTGAAACCAACCAGACATTCTTCATTCAATCCCCAATATTCTCATCGCAATTTCTGATTCAAAATACCATTCAAACGCTACTTCCGCTCTAATAACTCCTCAATTATTGAGAAAAAAAAACTATTTCATCTTGCAAAAGGTTTTTCATCTGCACCAGCGGAACTATTGGAGCAAAATGGAATTATAAATAGTATTGTACATCGAAAATTTCCCAAGCTTTTCACCACAATTATAATCACATTCAATGCCCATCAATTCGCCTCAACAATTGAATTTTCCACGCTGATTCATCGGTCTGACGAATCGAAATGGTATTTACATATCCAATACAATTTCCATGAATTTCATTCCCAGAAAATGGTGAATTTATTTAAATATATTTCAAAGCAAAAAATAACTACCATCACCACAATAAAATCTATGATTTTTTTTTGTGGAAATGAAATTTTGTAAACAGATTCAGTCAGAACGTGAATTGTGCGGTGCCAGAAGGTCTGACGCCGTCACATCGACCGCATCCCGCCCCCTCCTCCACCACAAAACTCTGTTTCTTGGAAATACGTGCCAAGGTTACACGCAATGTAGTCCTCTCGAATGGTAATTCATAAAAATACCTTCCCATATTCATCCTGAAGGTAAAAAATGGCAATTGCCATTAATGCAACCCATTCAAAACTCCCATACATCCTCTGGATTACTAGTGGAGATAATTGGATAGTCCTACGCTGATAGAAAGGATTAGTTATTGTTAACGAATGGATTTGATTGGAGACGGGGGTCTATTTGGTCTCAGCAAATGTCCATTCGTTAACAGTTAACAAATCTCGTTTGGAATAAATGAATCAGTCTATCAGTGTACTGAGGTAATACTGATCTACCGCACTATAAACGAGAGCTAATTCAATTTGTAAGTGAATAAATGGGAGAAAATTATAATTGACTAAATTGAACAATTCTAATTGTAATGAATACATACGCAGGTGCGTATTTGCAAAACAAAATATAACAATAAATCTGTTTTTTTTTTAATAAAAATTGATCCTAATTTTCCTTCTCCTCCTCCTGGGAAATGAATAAATAACGAATAGTTGAGATTTCAGCCGCCGTTAGTTACTCGAGGTTAGTCATGGCCCCCCAGACAATTTTCCACCGTCGTAAATGCCTCGTGGGTGTCGTTCTGTTACGTCTGACTTTTGTGGGGCTGTTGGGCATTTAATCATCTCGCCGAGTCGCTGTTTTTTTTTTTCCCACGATTTTAATCTGAATATTCAAGTGCAAGGGTAACCGAGAGTTTAATCAACTCAAAGGATTTAATTAATGAGTGGCTTGATAGGAATTTGAATTTTTTTTTTCTGCTGATAATTGCGAAATTGAGCAGGAGCTACTGTGACAGTTGAATTAGCACGTGATGAGACAATCAGTATAATTAGATGAGTGCCTCGCTGGCGG
>NW_021680478.1:9256-32286 GCF_001412515.2 Diachasma alloeum
GGGGGGGGTGGATCGATTCGGTCTATTCACCATTCAATGCCACGGATATTGAATTGTTAATTAGAGGAATAGAGGATGTGTATTTCTGACTCACAATCATTGAATGGCAAACACAGAGACTGAATGATATTTCGAATGACTCGGAAGGGATAATTAACTGACGGTAGAACGATCAACTAGAGTGATTTTTAATAAACATAGCGAAAATGCGCGGATCCAGAGAATCCATCAATGCAATAAATTAATTGTTTCATCACAATTGAAAATAAAAGGAGAGAGAAAGTTGAGAAATAAATCACACAGCTTTCAGAGTTGAAAACTAGAGTTGCGCCAACTTTGTCCAGTGGGGTCTAGGAGTCTCCCCCGGTTGAGAAATCACCCTTAAAATCATTTGCACTATATTTCGGTACCCACTCCTGCACTCGGACCCCATTAGACAAATATGAATATTGTTAAGAAAACGTTCACATAAAATGTAAAAAACTATTTATTTCATCATTCATTTGCGTTTAGTCAACTATTTGTCAACTATTTATTTCATTTTTCAACGAATAGCGAATAACGAATAACGAAGCCGGGAATAACGAATAGCGAATAACGAAGTATTCAACGAATTAATATTTTGAGAAAATTATTTACTAGTCTATTATCGGCATATCACTAATCAATTGATTCGATGTGTCTAGTTTATTGTCTAGATTTAATTTGAGAAGTAAAAGTTGAGGGTCCACCATCTCCCATATGTTCACGGTAGAAATTACCTTGAATTCACGGGAAAACGTCCCGTATATCCACGGCCAAAGTTACCATGGAGTAAGTGAATAGACACTGCCTCAATGCCGTTCTTGCAAATCGAATTCTTTTCTTTCTTGAATATTTTCTCTGCCAACTTACGAAAAAGCTAGGCATGGACATGTTTTTTTTTAATGGCATTGGCAGGAAATTTTTTGAAAAAACGTATAAAATTAGCTGATAATGAGCTGCAAATTATCCACTATCGAAATAGTATATTTTGTAACGAGTGCAAAAAAGTGTTTTTTGGCGAGTGGGAGGTCCAACGAGCTAAAAAACATTTTTTCACGAGTTACGAACAATATTTTTCATCACAATGTGGCGGAAATTGAACTTTTAGGCACGCGGAGCGTGCCGAAAAATTCACTTTTCGTCACAGCGTGATGAAAATTCAATTCTGCTACTTTTATCTGCCAGGTATACATACGTAGGGGAGTGTGGGGTAAAACGGACACTTTAGATTTTTTTTTAATTATTCATAAATCAGAAACAAATTGATCAATTGAGCTCAGTTTAGGCGCGTCATAAAGGGAAAGAATTGTTCTTTGTATTCAGAAAAAATTATTAAATTTTATCACTATTTCAACCCCTCATTAACATTTAAAAAAAAGTCAAAAGGGTCCGTTTTACCCCAACCTCCCCTACCTTTGCGGTACCGAAAACATTCCACCCAAAAATCTTTAGAATGTGTAACAAGAAAACAAGAAGAAATGTGATAAACATAAAACAAGGGAAATGGAAATGAAAACTGAATGGCTCACCGTTGCCGTCTCCGCCTAGAGCTTTTTCTTCCCACGTCCACTCTCTTCTCCACAGCCTCAAAAGGGACACTATCGCACTTATTCACTCACGATTTTTCACAATTTATTCTGTTGCAACAGAGGAATCCCTAGTCCCAATTCACTAATATATCTTGTCAATAAATTCTGTAGAAATATTTTGTTTTCCTCACCATCATGAACATTGAAATCGTATTACTTAATTTTCCACGATTTACCATCTGTAAACAATCAAAACCCTGATTCTCCACTCAACAAAAAAAGAAATCAAGTGTCCTACTGTTCTCGGCTATGACAATTGATGAAATAATAACTTTTTCCTCGTATGTCCTCAAAAAATGTTAATAATCACTCATGACAAATACTCAACACTCAAAATCCCGCCAAAACACGTTCACTCCTGGAAATAGCATTGAGAACAAAGAAAATCCAATTAAAACCTCGCTTCACGCACTGCAGACAATGGAATCCGGTATGTTGTGTATTTAGATAAATATTTTCTCATTTATTTGTTACTATTTATCGCTCGTTAATATGCATTGAGTCAAGGCTACTAATGTAAACAAAGGACGCCGGCGTCCCATCCATTTGTAGCCGAAAATGAACACTTTTCACACGTATTTCTACTTTAATTGATGATAATTATCATTTGATAAGATCATTTAATCACTCACGACACATAATGATCCCGAAAAACAACGTAAAACCCCCAGAATTGGCGAAATAAACGAGAGATGAACCGACGCCTGCCATTGAAAATATTTCACTGTCGCCATATTGGATTCCTTTTCCCCTACCACTGCACTATCATTTGGACTACAATATGTGGGAAAATTGAAATGAAATTCGTCAATGAAGTGGATCAAGGGAAAAGTTGATTATGAAATTATCAACAATACACAATAAATGCAATGCTTTTCGTTTAAAGGCAAAATGGCGGGCGTTTTGAACTGTTCCAGGTGCCCTCTACACCCAACTCGGCATTGATTTCCGTCTCTAAATGAAAACCAAGCCCGTAGTTTCTCTCGCCGGCAAGTAAACATTCGCAAGCATGAATCAATTGATTTTTCTGCCCCAGAAAATGGGAAAATAATCATCATTAAATCGACACTGCGTTAAAATTATTTAATTGATGCCGTTATAGTTGATTTTTAAGTGCACACCAGTGATTGTTAAAAAAATTATAACCTAGTAGTTAGTAGTAACAATTAGCATAAGAGGTAGTGAAGAGTTCATTGATCAACATTATGACACTATGCAGAGATGGAAAAATTAGTTTAGCATGTTTCATCACAGCTTCCGTCCTCGTTGGGCTACCCGAGGTCCTTTTGAGGATTGAGTTTGACTCTTATCTTCATGATTTATTCAGGAATATTTGGTTTATACATGTCTTTCAGTTTGTTTTCTTGAATTTGTTAGTGTTGCTAGCTTTCAGGGGATTTCTGTACCAGGTGAGTTGATATATCCAATTATGCCACGTGATAAAAAAAATTACCATTATATATTTCTTAAAAAACATGTATTATTTTTCTTTCACATAAGGTGGCTGTGAGATCTGTTTTCCTGGGTTACACCCTTGGCATAGGAATTATAGTAGCCCTATTCGCTCCAGAATCATGGAAATGCTTCGGAATGTACATGTCAGTCCTCTCGACCTTCCATTACTCAGAATTTTTGGCAATAGCTTGGTCAAATCCAAAGGCAGTGTCCATCGACAGCTTTGTATTAAGGCACAGTGTGGCATATGGGATTGCTGCAGGCTCCAGTTGGCTTGAATTCTTTATTGAGAGGCAGTATTTCCCAGGTATGAAGGAAATATCCTTCGTCACATATTTTGGCATGCTCATGTGTGCCTGCGGAGAGGCCCTCAGGAAGCTGGCCATGTTCACAGCTAAGCACAATTTCAATCATCTCGTGCAGACTGAAAAGTCTGCTGATCATGAGCTGGTGACTCATGGTGTCTACAAGCTCTGCCGGCATCCCAGTTATGTCGGCTGGTTCTACTGGTCCATCGGGACTCAGGTTAGTTTTAAAAAAATGTTTTAAAAAACTAAATCTGTTATTTTTCAGCACTTATAGTTTCGAATAAACATCTTCCTATTGACCTTTTTCTTAAAAAGGTTTTTATGACGAAAAATAATTTTCATTAATTCTGGGACTTTCACTTTCAGCTGATTCTCCAAAATCCATTCTGTCTCCTGGCATATACAATAGCATCCTGGAGATTCTTCCATGATCGTGTAGTTCTCGAGGAGATCACTCTTTTAAACTTTTTCGGTGACGACTATGTTAATTATCAAAAGGAAGTTGGCACTGGCTTACCTTTCATCCCAGGCTACAAAATCGATACGTAGCTTGCAGTGACAGTGTAGAACTGTACATTATTTTGATTAATTAATTAATTAATTAATTCGTTCCGTGTGACATTATTTTTATTGTATAGAGGCTCATTCGACTGCGTTTGCATTTAATGTATAGCAATATTTCAATATTTATTATCATTTCTTTGTAAAAAGAAGAAAACCAAAAAAGTGAAGTTCAGTTTAAACCATAAAGTAGACAATGATTTGTCAATAAATTATATTTATGAAACTGTTGTTTCGATGGGTGATTGAAAGCATTTGAATCCTTTCTGAAGTTTATCCATGAAATTATGGAATGTATAGATGATAATAATGAGGGGAATTTCCGCAATCACCTCGGATAAATTATTACAATAATAAATTTCATCAATTTACGGCATCTGTTGTCTTCTTCAAGGCCATCGCTTTATTCTTTACTCCATCTGCTAAACGAGTTGTCAGGATTTGAGATTTTAATGTTCTATTGGAAATGATCTCCATACTTGCAGACATTTTTGTCAAACTTGTTTCGTTTGATTAATAAATGATAAACTTCTGATAATAGAAGGGAGCTCAACTATTTAAGGCGAGCTGTGCTTCGTTAAAAATCATACGTTTTTCAAACACCCAACAGTCTTGGTGTATTTCATCTCTGTTATTACAATCATCGTCGAGTGATTTTAAAATCGCCATCATGAACGCATTCAAATTGCTATTGTTTGTTGCAACTGTGGCCCTCGTGTGCGTCGCTGAATCTGGCAGGCTCTCTGCACATGTGGGACCGCTACATGGAAGTATTGGAGTCAGTGATGACCGACGCTATTAATTATTATGGTAAATACTGTTTTTTTTCTTTTTTACATTTCCCATCAACAACTATTCAATGAGATTATAAATTTGACAGATGGAATGGCCCTGTTGAACAATCTCGATGGCAAAACTTGCTGATAGTCTCTTGGATGTGCCGCAACACCAATTATCTCCAAAATTTTTGTGTTATTAACATGCTTTTGATATTTAACCATATCTGTAATGTAATACATTGGCATTTAATAAATCAATAGTTTATTTATCAAAACTATATTTATTGTCATTTCAATTTATATAATTTATACATAACAGTACCAGCTACACTTTCATTTTTTTTTGTCATATTCGCCACTTGCATTGCATACTTTCACAATTTTTAACTGCATCTATGATAATTACTGTAGTTTTTTGTTTCAATACATTCGAAAAGAAGAATTAATCAATAGGAGCTTTTATTTCATCTATAAAATTTTGATTACTCAAAGGATTTCAAATGAAAGACTGGCAGTGAATAAATTATTATCCGCACTCTCTTGAGTCAATGATAAAATCAGAGGTATTCCGCTGTCTTTGTCGTTTATCTTCCATGCAATGTATAAAAATTTTAATGAATAAATATGAAAGTTTTGTCTCCTTCTTCAATACAGTAAAGCGTCAAAAATGTGTATTGAGTATTTTTTTCTTTTTGTTGTTTTATCATTTTTAAAAATTGCAGACAACTGATGTCATGCGAATCGTAGGCGTCTACATAACTTTAAATAGTAGTTGTATAAAAGTGGGCAATTAGCGTAAGCTATTCTCATTCATTTTTACACTGATGAAAATTTATTCAAGTCTAAAAAGCAATATATCCATATTTTTTTGAAGGACTATTACTTGTCTATTTCAATAAAAAATTTACCTTGAATCGTTGAAATTATCGTAAAAAATATCTCCATCTGCAAAAATATTTTCATGATTTTAATGTAAATTTTTTCACAGTGTAAAATTGAATCTCCGAATTTTTGATAGTAAACAATTCTGTGGAGAAGAGAAACAACGTTATTCGACGAATCCAATTTTTCCTAGGGTTGTCTCAATATTTGGAGAATACAGAGGAAAATGGAACATTTTGGGAATCCCTGGGGAGATCTCCAGTTGTTCATTAATTTTCCTCGTCATTAACTTTATACTGCCTCTTTTCCACATGCTGCCCCTTCCAGCATAGAATCAATCTTCACTCTTATATCCTTGTATAATGTACGATATGCACATCAATTAGATGAATTTGATCATTTTTAAGCGCGGGTATAGAGTTGAAAGCGAATCCGTTCATTACCACATTACCATTATCCATTCGCCCCGTCCCGCATGGGAAGATCTTGTCGGTATATAAACTTTATTATCTTTTCTAAAATAAATCTGCATTGGAATAATTCCCACGTAAAAATTACATTTCTCTGTTTAAATAAGAATCGTTTTAATCACCCTCCTCAGGGATATTTGATCAAGCATTAAATATCTAGATTTTGTTTCTTTTTTTATCGTAAATCCTAAAATAGTCAACACAACGATAAAATACTCAATAATAGATTAACCAATATTCAACCAAATTTCCTAGGATTACATTCATCAAGAGCGTCAATACATTGCGAGGCACTGCTGAATCGATAAGAATATTGCACGTTAATTGAATAATAATGAGGCCAGTGAAATTTTTAGAATGGTATGAGGCTAAACTAATAGTAGGTTTTGGATGGATTATGTTGACAGGTGGGGGTGGTATGAATGCATCAAAACCGTCAGTATCACCGTCGGTGAATACCAGAGAGGAGGGATTCCATCTCACTCTAAATGAATGCAGCGTGAAAGGTTGTTAATAAAATGACATAATTTGTTAGATAAAATGACAAAATGTTTGACAAATTTTTCATTGTCTCAATGAAATGTGATGTGTACTCACCTAGTACAGGGAAAAACATTTTTCCCCCTAACAGACTTTTCCCCAATATCAATAGCACCCGAGTCCTGAACTTCGAGTGTATAAATACAGCCAGAGAAACCGCTGTAGTATCTTCCATATGTCATGGCATAATCCGGCACACCACCCAGATATACGTTGCCACGAGCATTTAGTATTCGCTTTAATCCATCGCTAACACCACTCTCGGTGTGTTCACCATTTAATTCAATACTACCATCGGTACCCTGACGTTTCAGTATTATTCTGTGGCGTTGGCCGTCGTCCACGCGCTGGGTTGTTACGCGGATTACAGCTGGTCCTGAGCCCAAATTATACTGATACTCTATGTACCTGAAATGGTAAATGGAGAAATTTCAACAATTCAATGCACCAGTGATTTTTTCTTTCATGTGAAATTTTATTATTCTATCTCTCACCCATCAATAATTCCAAGTGCAATGTAATCATCATCAGGATTGAGGTCATCTGGTGGTTGGCCATGCCACATTATCAAACCATGAGTTTTGTTAGTAGATATTTCAAAGCCCATTACTTCACGATCCTCCTCGTGTGTCATCACTGTACGCTCGAGCTCCAACCATCCATCCCCTCTGAATGTAACATCATAAGCTATTTCTACCTCTACAAAAATTATGAAGTAAATATAATATTTCAACTTTGACAATGATAAAACAGTAGTTATATGAATGAATTTACGTTTTTCACAATTGTTGCCACTAAAGCCAAGTGGACAATCACATTTATAAGCTCCATGCATCTCTAAACAAGTCCCTCCATGTTTGCAAGGTTTCAGCATTTCACACTGCCTGAGCACATTTTCACAATTAATCCCCACGTATCCATATTCACACGTGCAAGAGTAGCCGTCGTAGCTATGAGAAATTTGGCAAAGCCCGTGTTTACAAGGATTCTCGTCACATGGACTGTAGGGAGGAGTCATCGATGTATAAATCACTGACGGCGATGGAGTTTCGTGGCGGAATATTGGAACAGTTGGAAGTGGTGAACTATGACTCCAAGGTATTGCCGGTATTTCACAGTCTTCGATGTTTGCTAGGTCAATTGTTGAGTTTAATAGATGCAAATCGATTCCAGACATCTCCAACTATTCATCAAGTGCAAATCAACAAATTTCATTAATTCAAGCCAACTGAAAACATAAATAATGATGTTAATAGTTCACCTCATTGATGCAGCCATGAAAATGTCTCGTCACATCCACATTTTTATTTATTTTTATTCTAGTCCTGTTAACTCCTCCAACATATAAAGGGGTATTTAATGTCATTCGTCTAGCAGACCCAAGCGAGTGTCCCTCAACGATCCTCTCACCATTAACCGATAATTTTCCATCTTTTAATTCCCGATAGATCGTGACCTTGGTCCAAACACCCGGTTGAATAATGTAATTCGATCTTACCACAGCCATTCCACTGCCCGCGTCAAAGCGAAACTCAACGTGTCGGTCCTTAATAACAACAGCTACAAAGTCACCAACACCCTCATCAGTTTCTGAGCAATATACAAGTAGCTCGTCTCCGTTATCCGAGGGATTGAAATTCATCGAGAGCTTGAACCTAAATACATTTACAGATGATGATAATAATAATCATAATAAATACATGGATAAATAATAATAATAATAATAATAATAATAATAATAATTACTTACAAATTATATGATGGACAAATTATAAATTATAAACTAGGAAAATAAATTAAACAGAACATAAATTAAAGCAATAAAATTGTCATATGAATTTTTATTCGTTCGCTGAAAATATAATAATATCTGAACTAACATCCTGTTACTTAATATCTCCTCTTTCTATTTGAATTAAGTAAATATGATATACACAGACGACGCATACACATTTTCCTTACAAATAAGCATTTGTCAATAGCATGTCATAGTGAACAATTATTGTGTTCAAGCCTTAATGCCATGGAAGAACTACACTAGTGGTTAAATGCAAAACGGCAGTGACTAAACGTCATTCTAACGCTTTATCCAGAATTTTATAAATTTACTTTTCATCTATTAATTAATATATTTATATTGACTTAGGAAGCTCAGTTAAAAGATCGATTTTCTCAATTAAAAAGCTGTACAAAAACTATATAATTAGCAATTTCTTATCAAGTTCAGCACCACTCGGGGAAATTCATTCCAATAAGAATTGATCAACTCCCAATGGGACAGCTCTACTGGCAGTAAAAAACGTAGAGGGAATTGAGTAGAGAACATGTTTCAGTTTAGTATAATTGATTGATGATTGATAATAAAAACTCTAGTATTTAAAATGGTGCTTGGGGTGTTTTTTTGGATTTGATGATCTTGCTTTCTTAAGCTTGGCCAAGTATCCGTCGTAGGATCGTTTCGAGTGATTGGTACTTCTCACGTGTGTTCTGGAAATCATATGGACTTGATTAAATTAAAAAAATATCATTGGGTTTTTCATTTACTCTTTCTTTTTGCAGACTGATTGTTGCCCCCTTCAACTCCTGGCTTATGTATTCTCATATGAATTGATTAGGTGAAAATAAAACCATAGAAATGGAAAAAAATCACTATAAAATAATTGGTAATATTGTACTTACCGCCTGGAATTTTTGTTTGGAGATTGATAAGCGAGAAAAGAGCGAGAATTTCTGAATGCAGGCTGGTGAACTTGACCCGAGTGTTCACAGCGCGATCCATATGTACCCTGTGGGCAGTGACACTTGAAGCCATTCTCAGTGTCTAGGCAATTGCCTCTGCCGCAAGCACCTAAATAAACAATACATTTCATTTTTATGTAATTTTACAATGTCGATTTATGTCATGCTCATCAATTGTCTTGTAACCTGGATAACATGGCTGGCCATTAAAATCACAGTGTGTCCCTGTATATCCTGCCCGGCAAAGACAAGTGTATCCATCCTTAGTGGGCGCCTCTTGACACACTCCAGAATTATGACACGGATTTTCAGCGCACGTTTCGCAACTTGTAACTCCAATACTGTCTGTTTGATTTCCAATGAGATCAATAGTCTCCTCCTCGATGACGATTCTTGAGACACAACCAACGAAGCCAATGCGTTTGGCTCCAGTGCTAGGATTCAACACAACGTGATCAGGCACACCTCCGATGTAAAGTGGCTCTTTTACATCCAACTTTTGTCTTCTACCGCCGGCTACACCTTTGTAAGGGCCCTCTCCATCGACAAGCATCAATCCCTCTTTATTCATACGTTGGAGTTTTATTGTGTGCCATTCACCCAGGGATATGGGTTTCCGAGCTCGAATTATAGCTGGACCAGAGCCCAAATTAAATCTGAACAGTGAGTTAAACAGTTTTTAAGGAAATGTCAACAATTTGTAATAATAATGGCAACAATTGCAACACATTCCTGTTTACCTAAATTCAGGGAATCCATCGATCAAAGATAGAATGACAAAGTCCCCACTACCATCAGAAGATTCGGCATTATACATGACAATACCATCATAGCTCTCTGGTTTGAATGACACTTCGATATTATGTCTTCCATAAGAATCATGCAGTGGCCTCAGTGCGATATAGCTAAGAGGTGCCTGATTAAAGTTGGGTACAACTCCAGTAACAACGAGAACTGTTGGCACTTCCGAAGTTTCAGGCCCATTTGACGCAGTGCAAATGTATGTGCCTGCATCTTCTGCTCGAACTTTCAACAATTTTAACTTGTTCTGAAGGAGAACAAAATAAAAAATTTTTTTCATCACTACCGATGGGGGATAATTTTTATGTAAATAATTTTTTTTTACAAACAACTTACTTGGTACATGAAGACCACTGGGAGCAAACCATTAAGTTTACTCCATTTATATGTTATTGGACCGTTAAAGTCAACACGACAGTCCATTTCTATGCTCGATCCATAAAGGACACTCTTCATTTCAATTGCTGGTTCGTCATTTTCGCCACCTGAAGGACATTGAAAATTCAATACAATCCAATTTTACATAATAAAGAGAAACTAATAATGATAAAATTCATTCTATTAATTGATAATGATTACTTATTACTTACATTATGTACAATATATTAAATATCCAATGAAAAAAAAAGAAAATGAAAATTGTGTATTAGTAAATGATCATCAACATGTTGGACAAATTGATGGTTTAAAAATGTAAAGTCACCTTGAACAATAAGATTGTAATCCTGCTCAAAGTTTCCTTCAGGTGTATCTACTCGACATTTGTAAACTCCGCTATCCGTCATCTGCACATTAACAATTCTCAACTTGTCCCCGTAGACTTGAGCAGTAGCCGGAAGTGATCCGTCCTCCGCCTTGTACCACCTGTATGTGGGAATTTCGGTTTGTCTCGAAGAGAATACACAACGAAGATCAAATGTATCTCCAATATTGACAATATCAGTGGAAGGCTCAATATGAACTACCGGTCCTGCTGGTGCTGGAAAAATTAAATTCAGAAACCCTATCAATCTCTTTTCGAAGCAGCCAATTAACATTGTGACATTGTGAAAAAGACACATTATTACGTGAATTTATCGTGATATTGAATATGGAAATGATTTGCAATGTTATTTCCACACAACAACGACAACAACAACAAGAAAAATTTGAAGAAAATTGGAGAACAACTTGTTTCGATGATACTTTTCATTCTGATAATGACTAATGATTTCCCATTCATGTGTAAAAATAATAAAAAATAAATAGTGTCTTTTTCACATACATTCTTGGACAGTGGTGGAGGAGAAATGCTACAACTATAATAAAAAGAAAAAAAATACAATCTAACAACTAAATAAAAGACGATAATAACACACAGATGATAAACACGACACAAAGGATCACAGAACAAACCGCGTCGTCGTTGCAGATATTGTCGATATTGCGTGATCCTGCAGTAGCGTTCATCAGTTGCATCGCTGCAGTGTACATAGCCGTCACAAACATTATCCAGTGTTATGCACTCTTGGCTTCTGCACCGGTACAGCCCCCCGTCGGCACACAGTACCGTATGGTACATTGGCATGCAATCCGCAAGCGAATTAACTACTAAATAATAACCCGGTGTTTCACAATTCAAAGTAACAAACTCAGGAAATATTAAACTCATCCCTTTCTGATCGAGGAAAAAAATTGGAAAAACATTGGATAAAACCAGAGAGTCAAGCAAATTTACAACATATATAGAATAAAATTGGTAAGACTTGAAAAATACTCAAACTGATGGATACTTACGTGAGACGTGGACATTAACGTAATCGCTGGAGACTCCTCCTTTGTCATTGGTGACTTGGCAGATGTATCGTCCACTGTCTTCAGGTCTAACTCTCTCCAGTTGCAAGTGATTGTTCTGGATACGAGCATTCCTCGGGAGGGGCAGACTCTCCCTGATCCAGCTGATCTGCACCCTCTCTCTGGTGTCACACCTCAGTTTGATAGAACTTCCTGCGACTGCATTGATATCCCGTTCGACAGCTCTAATGCCAGGATCTCTGTAGGTTTCAGCATTGACAAGTACCTCAGCAACAGCTTCGGCAATTCCAGCTGAATTTGTCGCCTTACACACGTATTTTCCAGCATCATTGTAAGTGATTCCATGGAATCTCAAAACTCCATTGTCATCGGTGACGCTAGGGGGTAATTGCCTGCCGATAGAGCTCCACTGAATCCTGAGGGGTTGGTCTCCAGTAGCTGTACAAACAATTGAAGGACTCTCTCCAGGCGCGACTGTCTGGGTGCTGGGATTCAACTCGATTCTGGGTAATGAAATGACTTCCACATGACTCTTTGCTCTGAATAACTCAGTATTGTCGCTGTCCAATCCCAAACAGATGTATTCTCCAGCTGCATCCCTGCGTACGTCAGGTATCGTCAAGACTCCATCATGGACTGTGCTACCTACTGGCAAGGTTCGATGATCTGATCTAATCCAGTCGAGGTAAATCCTTGAGTCGTCAGGACCGGCTACGTGACACCTTATCTCTACTTTGCCACCAATAGGAATTCTCAGGTAATCCTCAGGGATACTCACTCCTGTTCCTCTTCCCCTTGGAGGGACTGGCGGATAGGGACGATCCACGGGTCTCTCACAGGGTTGATCACCTCTGCATGGTGGTGGATACTCGTCTACGCTGTTGTCATCGTCTTCGATTCTTACTTGAACTCGTTCTTCCGAAACACCGGCTGCATTAACAGCTTTACATGTATAAGAATCTTCATCATTGGGAGACATTGAGAGTATTTCATAAACTGCCGAGAGTGGAGGAGCGTGAGGCGCTTGCATGAACGTGTAAGACGGCTGATAGCCTTGCTGCTGGCCATGTTTGCTCCAAGCAACGTTGGGTTGAGGATGACCCTCAGCAGTGCATGTTAATCTCACTCTCTCATTCTCTCTAACTCTGATTATGCCAGTATTTGGAGTGATTTTGATCACTGGAATTGATTGGACTTGGATTTGAGCTACAGCAGAGGTTGATCCAACCTCATTGGTCACCGTACACTGGTAGCTGCCTCCATCATTAATAGTGATATTGGTAAGACGTAGGAGACCTCCAGGAAGGCTGACGATATTGGAACCGAAAGGTCGAGCGTCTTGACGGGACCAATGGACCTCAGGAAGAGGGAAACCTGCCGATACTCGACATTGGAGATCTGCTGATCCTCCAAGAATAACAGGTTGAATATTATGGGGGTAGATTTCAACTGCAGGAGCTTCTCGAGGAGACACTTCAATCATTGCAGATGCCTCAAAAACACCAGCTGCATTTGTTGCTCGACAGATATAGACACCTCGATCTGACACTTGGGGACGAACGATCTTGAGGGTATTACCATATTGTTGAGCTCGAGGACCCAACGAAGAACTCTCTCCGTATTTCAACCATTGGACTTGGATGTTTGAATTTTGATCGTTAATTAGGCATTTAACTTCGGCAACTGTGCCCTGAAAGACTGTTTGTTTTTCGGGTTCAACTTTTACCATTGGCGGATTCCGACGAGGGTGGATCGTGATCCTGGAGGTGGTGGAGGACTCTGTTCCTTGGTAACTTGTTGCCACGCATATATAAATGCCTGGAGAACGAGAAAGTTGGCTTTAAAAATATTCAGTTTGGATGAGTAAAATAATGCTGGTGTGATAGAAAAAAAGTTTTTACCTGAATCGCTAGTTCCAGGATTAGTCATTGTCAATACGCCATCTGTCTGACTAGCTGAGATAGGTAACGGTAGTCCCCCTGATCTTGTCCAGTGGACAGTCGCATGGTAATTCGATCTAGTGCAGACCATTCTGACAGTATCCCCGCTGGATCCAATCCACTCTTGGGGTGTTATGATGGGTCCAACATCAGGATATACATTGGGACGTGGTCTGTTGGGATTATTCACTACGTACAAAATCGTAGTCTGCTCCTTAACACCCAATTCATTCCTAGCAATACACTTGTATTCAGCTGCATCAGCTCTCGTCACAGCTGGAATCCTCCAGACTCCATTCTGGAATGTTGCCTCTGGATTCATTTGACCTTGGACTCGCATCCATTCTAGTTGAGGTTGAGGATTGCCTGAGGCTTCACAGTGAAACTCTACGGGTTCGCCTTCACGAATTTCTTGGTATGCAGGCCGAATGTGTGGTTTTGGTTCCACTCGATTGGCACCTGTGAATTTTAATCAATTTTCATTCATTTTTTGCCTTTAACAAATTTTGTCTTCGAGCTTGAATTCGTGGTACCTGGAATATTTAGAAGACTTTTGGGGAATGCTGCGTCCATTTTCAATAATCATTATTATTAATTTGATTGATTAGAGTGTTTAGAAAATAAAATGTTTTCTCTTGAATTAATGGAATTTTTAGAATATAATAATATTCTGCGAATCCTTACCTCCAACAGTGAGAGTGACTCTTTGATCAGCGATATTAACTCCATCAGTAACGTGACAAATGTAAACACCACTGTCTGACACTTTAACATCCCGAATGATGAGAAGTCCATGCGAATCCTCTAAACTGCGATCTGGCAATCTACCGCCTTCTTTCTCCCATCGGATACGCACTTCATTCTGCGAAAATCAATCAAATGTTTTAGAAATGAATTTTCAATAGAAAATGTATCGTCATCACTCACATTATCCAATGATCTTCCTGTGCATTGATACTTCACAGTGCTGCCCACATGGACAATCCGCAATTTATCCTCCTGAATGGAGACGGAAATCCTTGGGGGTGAGGGTTCAGGACCGGGAGGAGTCGTTACAGATGGATAATCCACTGAGAAAACACTTTTTGTCATTAAATGGAAAAAATATCAAATCAAATTCAACAATCAAAGCATCATCATCATCATAATCATCATTATCAACACATATGTTAAACAATCAAAGCCTCAACACCAAAATAAATGAATAATAAAACCCCGTCACTGCGCTAAACTCAACCTGGCTGTGGACGATGACAAATTAGCACATAAATCATCATTTCCCCAACCTGGTGCAACTGTAGTCGTTATCATAGCTAATTCATTGCCATGTCGATCCAAAATAGAACACTCTACGATACATGGATGCTGTCCTACATGCACCTTCCAGAATCTATAAGCCCCACCGTCAGTCTGCACTAGAGGTCCTGGCTCCAGTGCCCAAGCAGTCAATGGGAGACCATTGTACGAGGATAATTTAAAGTAAATGTATAATTTCTGTCCATGATTGTAGGAACATTTCATTTCGATTTCAGTGTTCCTTGGAGCTTCTGCATTCATCGGCATTAGACCTACCCGTAGTTCAGCTACACCCCATCATGCAATTTAATTTAATTTATTTTTCTTTCCAATTTGTATGATTTATTCAATGATGAATCTCTATAGCTGTCCACCGTCTATCCAGTTTAGGTGGATTATTTTGAAAGCTTTTTGAGTTAATTCTTGGATAATCATGAAAATTGTTAAAAACAAGCCGAAAGAAAATTCTTCATCCATGAATAACGAATAATTGCTCACCAATATCCTGACAATAATGTCCAGTGTAACCGGAAAGACAGTGACACTTGATGAGTCCTCCTCTATGCATCTCACAGCTCTCCTCGTGGTCATTACAAGGACAGGCATTACAGGCACCAAGAAGACTGACTGATCTGTCAGTGATATCACGATAATATCCTCGTGCACATGATTCACAGGAAGTGCCAGTGTACCCTAGTGGACAACGACAGCTCTCAATCTGCGTAGCTCTGTTCTTGCCAGTGAAATGTTCGACCGCTGTGTCTAGGCTAATATCACTGATGTAGGTACTGATCATTCCTTCACTGTAAGTCGCCCGAACGAGAATTGCTTCTAGGTTCGAGAGTACCGTCATCATATCGGTTCTCGAGGGTCTCTTTGGACCTTCTGGCGATAGTCTACGCCATTCAGATTCTCTAAGCGGTACTGAGTATGTCTGAAATTGATTGAATTGAGATGATAATGAAAGAATTATAGGAAAAGAAATTAGACAAATCAAAATGTAATATCTGACAAACGACTTACTATATGATTATCTGGATACAAGCTCACTGAATTAGTCCAGAAAAGTGATATTCCATTACCAAGGAGCATAACATCCTGATCGACAATGCTCTTGGCCCCATCCTCCGCCTTGAACCTCTGTGTCATCGTAAGATTTCCCCCATAACTCTTTACTTTGTTGCCTGTGAAGGTGGTAGGTAAACTCCAGAAGAGCCTTCTATTCTTGGTGGCAGGATTATACTGATATCCAATCTCATTCATAGCCACATTAATATCAAAAGCATCATCAATTATGTCTCTTCTGGATGCATCAGTGAGGGTAAATCCATGTTTAGAATCATATACCCAAGAGGGTATCTGTTGTATGTAGAGCGAGCTCTCATGACATTGATCAGTGACTCCGCTGCAGAAGCACTGATTGCAGCCATTTGGATTATCCGATGACAGTCCAAAGGTAGCAGGACGACATCTGTTGCAATTAGCCCCTTCGACGTTGACTTTACATTGACAACGACCATTGATACATTGGGTAGAGGTAGATCCAGCTGGATTGCAGTTGCACTGTTCAGGGAATTCTCCGTGATACTTGCAGCCCTCCCTTATTGGATCACCGGTGTATCCCAATTCGCAGAGATCACAGTGCTCTCCAGTTGTGTGATTTCCACAGTTTTCGCAGACTCCAGTCTCAGGATCACACTGAGTGGAGTGTCCATTGCAGTGGCATGGTTCGCAAATTCCTAGATAGAGTCCCTCAAAAGCTCGCGTGTAACTGTAATGATTGAAGAAATTATGGTATTAAATGAAAATATAATAATAATAATAACAATAACAATAAAATTCTACATACCCTGGAGCACAATCCTCACAAGACAGTCCAGTATATCCAACGGGACAGCTGCACTCCTCAACTTGGACAGCTTTCTCCTTGCCTGTATTATATTTTTCAGCAGTATCCAATGATACATGAGCCAGAGCTGCTTCATCTGTATGGGTCGTATAGGTTGCCTTGACCTTAATGGCTTTAATGTCGGCCAGAGTCATTAGCAGGTGTTCTCTGTCGGCTTGAGTGCCATCAGTCCTCTGCCAAAATTGCTCAAGGAGTGGAACTGCGAATGACTGGTTGGAGTTGGGCTCCGGAGACTCTCGGGAATAGTAGAGTAGATTGATGTCGTTAGCTGAGACTAACTCTACATCAGGCGCATTATTCCTGGAGCTTTGTCCACCTGGAGAAGGAACGTAGCGGACTGTATAGCGTAGACTGCCGCCATAGGATGTCACTTGGTCGCCAAGGAAGATGGAGGGTAATTGCCAATAATAGACGTCACCATTTCCCCGATTCGGAAAGTCTGAGTAGATGATCTCTCTTCGGGTGGGATCCAAGTGGATTCCTGTAGATATTTGGGGCGCGTCTGGTTTGAGAGACTCGAGCAAGGAGAAGTCGCGAATGGAATTGGTAAACGATACGTGTATCTGCAATGAAAATATTCATTGATTAATTTAATTTACCTTCTGATCATTCAGTCGGGGAGAATGTTTATTTGTTCTTTTCACAAATATGAATTTACCTCACTTCTGTACCAATTGGATTCAGAACATCTGTTGGTGATGCCCATGCAGAAACAGCTGATGCATCCAAATTGATTGTTGGAAGCTAGATTGAAGGTATTGGGCTTGCATTGATCACAAGTTAATCCAGTAGCAGATTGCTGAAATGTTAATTATTACATAAATAATCTATCTCTCTCTCTATTACTTGATTACTTACGTTGTTGGCATTAAAATAATTTACCAATTTTTCCGAATGATTGCATCAAAGTATTGTAAACATAGTTTTATTGAGAATAATAATAATAAAAACATTTAAATGGAAAATACATCATTAATGATGATAATTACCTTGCATCTGCATTTTCCATCAACATCAGCAGTTGCTGAAAGACTTCCCCGTGGGTCACAAATAGAATCCTGAACGCACATATCTCCAGCTATGAGAGGATTTCCATGGTAACCATCTGCACATTTCTCACACCGTTCTCCATCGTATCCAGGAGGACATTGACAAATTGGTCGCATATTGGAGCCAAGTCGACAAGTTCTTGTGAATCTAGAAAATATACGTTGGAAGCATTAATATTATTACTAATGATGATATATCAATAGTAATAATAATAATAATAATAATAATAATAATAATAATAATAATAATAATAATAATAATAATAATAATAATAATAATAATAATAATAATAATAATAATAATAATAATAATAATAATAATAATAATAATAATAATAATAATAATAATAATAATAATAATAATAATAATAATAATAATAATAATAATAATAATAATAATAATAATAATGAAAAATTACTGATTTGCTGGATTAGTCAAAGGACACGGGCAGAGTTTGCATTCAATATTTCTCGATGGATCCCCATAGTAACCAGGTGGACATGGAGGCTCATCCCTGTAGCATTCCCCTAACCAGAGGCCTCCTGAACGCCTCAGGAAACCAGCGGCACAGCTTTGGCAGGAGTGGCCAAAGTATCCCGATGGGCAGGAACACTCTTCTACGAAGGATGCGACTTCAGATCCAGTATCGTGAGCAGAGTCCATAGTAATGTCAGTTATAGAGATATCCAATTGAGGACTCGTCTCGTATTTAGCCCTACAAATATTGTATTTATAATGGCCGAATAAAGAGAAATAGTGAAAATCATTGACTCACTTTATGAGAATATTATCCACATGCAATAGAACCATCATTATATCCTCCCTGCTAGCTGGAATTTCTCTTGCATGTTCCATCTTGTACCAATCACCATAAAAGAACCTAACAGCCTCTTCATTCTCCTTGTCCGGCAAAATATTTCTCCCTCGATGAATTAAAGTTCTGTTATTTCCCATGATAATAACACTGGGAGCACTATTATTCCTGCCATTTCCACTGTATCTCACATTATACCTCAGATATCCTCCATAAGACAACAACTGAGGGCCAAGGTAGGCCTCAGGAAGAGCAAAATAAGGTATTTCATAGCCAGATCTAGAGTTTAATACAGAACTATCGGAATAAGGAATGATAATGTCAACTCCATCCCTTCCTTGAGGTCTAATTTCAGCAATCTGACTTGGCAACTCTCCAGCAATCCTCAGGCCATTGATATCAACATTCAGCACTCTGTGTCTATCAAAAGGCGGAGGAATCTGATAAGTAAATAAATTAGCACTTCTACATTCATCAACAACGCCGAAACAGAAGCAAGGTATACAGTCTTCAGGCCTTCTGGCTTGAGAATTGAATGTTCCCCTCGGACAAACAGTTGGAGTGTCTTTGACAATGAGAATACAATCAGGAATGGCGAATACAAAGCCAGCAGCGTTGATAGCTTCACATGAATAGGCTCCTTGATCAGAAACACTAATATCAGGACAGGTGAGGGTGCCAGTGCCATTGCTAGAGGTAGAGAAACATTTTTCAGGTACGTGGCCCCAGTTCAATCTCCAGTTGATCTCAGGCGTTGGGACACCAATGGCTGTGCAGGTGAGAACCATTGTTTCACCAGGAGTGAGAACCATCATTGGTTGTGGTGGCTTGATGATATACACTGGTGAGCAACCGATCTCGTCACTACCGTCTTGACAGTCTCTCTCCATGTCGCAGTGATAGCTCTTTGGAATGCATTGGTCGTACTTGTGGCACTGGAATTCATCGGATCTGCAGACGGAACCTGGCGGTGGGGTGCCACAGTTCTCCTCGTCACTGCCGTCGGTGCAGTCTTTGTCACCATCGCATCTCCAAATTTTAAGAACGCATTCTTTGCTCTGACAACGAAATTGGTTGGGCTCACAGCCGTGGGGGTTGCACCGCATCTCATCGGAGCCGTCTGTGCAGTCGAATTTATTGTCACAAACCAAGGATTTTGGAATGCAGTCACCATTGCTGCAAGTGGCTTCGTTGTACTTGCAGACTTGAGGGGGACGCGTCGCTGGGGGCTCGAACTTTTCCACTTCCAGGTGAACTGTTATTCGTTGATTAGGGGTTGATGGGGGATAACCTACGGCTTCACAAATATAGATGCCGGCATGCTCCATTTGAATGTTGGGAATCTCTAGCCGACCATTTATATCTCGGGAGCCTGGGGGCAGGGGAAGGTTGTTGCCACGAATCCAACGGACTGCTGATCGAAGAGATCCCTCGTCACGACATTGGAAGACCACTTCACGACCT
This sequence comes from Diachasma alloeum, assembly GCF_001412515.2. Classification (NCBI taxonomy): domain Eukaryota; kingdom Metazoa; phylum Arthropoda; class Insecta; order Hymenoptera; family Braconidae; genus Diachasma; species Diachasma alloeum. The sequence continues at coordinate 29,672 of NW_021680478.1, forward strand.
GGTATCATAGAAAGAGAGAGAGATAACAACCATTGGGATAAAATGGGGTTGATTCATGTTTTTGGTTTTTCTAATCAAAAACGGAGAAAAAATCATGATAATCGTGTTATTAAATTATTATTTGAAAAAAAAAGAAATGAATCACAGCTGTAAATAAACACATTCTTTATGACATTGTGAATAATTAATTTCCATGGTTTTTATATTAATTTCGGTGACTGATGATCCCCATGAATTCAAACAACCATGATTATACACTTTTCCGATTGTCAAAGTCTTACCTTGTCTCACTGGGTCTGGCCGAGCCAAGAAACAGAGAAATAATAAATGTTTTTTTATTAATAATTTCACAAGATTCAAGTATAAAATTCCAACCCTTCGGAGAATTTCAACAATTATCTTGATATCAATAAATTCTTACTTTCTTTGATTATCTGCTCGCTTGGGTAGGTCTTCAGATTGAGGCCATCAGTCTCATTGGTGTCTACAAAATGATTAAATGCATTGATATCTTGAGCATATAATAATAATTATTATAATAATGAGACAAGTCAAATTACCGCATCCTTCTTCATCCGATTTATCTCTACACTCTGGGATACCATTGCAACGAGATGAGTAATGTACACAGGTCCGATCTGTTCTGCAAGTGAATTGTCCTGGGGAACAGTGACGGCCTCCCGATGATATTGTTGTCGATTCAACTGGAATGAATAGCATTGTATCAGTATTGATAACAATAATGGAGCGAAAGTGATTGGCATGAAATTCTAACGTGTTTGATTGCTCACCACAACCCTCTTCGTCAGAACCATCATCACAGTCATAAACTCCATTGCATCTTTGTTTCTCCTCGACGCAATCACCATTACCACACTGGAATTGTCCTCGAACACACCCTGCAATTAAATAATAGTTCTTATTGTAAAAAATAGCTTGCAAATTATAATTTAGACAAAATATAATAATGAATTCATGAACATCAAAGGATTAATGGCCCAACAATATACATATATTTACTATGAGAATCTATAGCTCTCTCCTCCGATTTCAACTAATCAACAACTAACATTGAACTAATTAATGGCGATCCAAGTCGCATGATTAGTTAATGAATGATTGCATCCTCCCCAATATATGTGAATAACGGCTGAATTTATCACTGGCTACTGATAAAGCTGATTAAGCTTTATTTGAATTTAATTCAACTCCACTCAATTTTTAATGGACAGAATGATGAAAAATATATGTCATATATAAATAAAATTCGTCATTTAATATAAGGTGGTAGAGAGGATTGATTCTAAAAATCTACAAAATGTATAAAATTACGTCAGCTAACTGTAACGTCAGGCATGAGATGCACTACGATACATATCAACGAAATTCAATAATTTTTTTAATATGAAAAACAATTCTACATTACGTCCAATGCCCTACACATTATTTTCTATGTCAATGCTAACACCGATTGATAGTGTAAAACCAATAATATTAATAATACGATACGATTCTTGTTCAACAATAACGTAATTAATATAGAAACATGACAATCTGATAATATATCGACCATCGAGACAAGTGAAATCATTAATTGAAAATGATTTAATGTGAAAATAGAAAATTTTCCAGATTGTCCATGTTTCATTGAAACATTGAAGGAAAAAAATAAAACAGATTTTGCGCTTTATTTTTCGTTTTCTTCGTATTAAAATCTGACCGAAGCAGTACTGTTCGTCGGTAAAGTCACGACAATCGTAGAAATTGTCGCACCGATGGGCCGCGGGTATGCAATTTCCATCGGCACATATAAAATCAGTGGATGTACAATTTCTTGATCCATTTAGTTTTGTTGTTCCTTGATAATCAATGCCAAATTGATTATGATAATCCATTGTATTGGTCATGCTGACTGATGTATTCCAGATGATTGGTGTACTTTTATGCCATGTATCATCTATACCTAGAAAATTTAAACCCAAGCACGTACGACAGTGCAGGTTTATATAGTTTTTAAGTATAACACCCATTTCTGATTCATCATCATCATCATTTCTATAATTATGCAATTCATTTTTGTCGTATATTAAATTAAATGAATAATATTCAATTGAGTTCATTTTTTTCGCAATTATTTTCAATTTTTTCAATGCTCTTTGGGGTAATTATTTCGTGTTTCAAATGATAATTGAGAGATTATTTTCACCTCGTCTGCAGTGGAGTTCATCCTCATTCCCCGAACAGTCTTGTCTACCATCGCAAACTGCTGACTGCGGTATGCAGGTGTAATCATGACACGTGTACTCGTCTGCTCTACATTCGCTTGATGGTGGGTAAGGTGTACTATCCGCTGTAGCCAATAAAAAAATTTAATAATCAATTGACTTTTAAAAAAATTATCAATTCATCGGAAAATTGAGGAAAAATACTTACGACAGTTGCTCTCATCACTGCCATCATGACAATCGATATTTCTATCGCATAAAAATTGCTTAGGAATACAAGCACCATTGGCACAAGCGACCTGACCATCGGGACAATAGGGTGCCTCTGAAAACCCCCAAAATTCTATTAGGAATCCTTATAAACAAAATCATTTTTTTGCCCCCCCCCCC
>NW_021680478.1:32971-52113 GCF_001412515.2 Diachasma alloeum
TTTTTTTCCCCCCCCCCCCCCACTCTTCCCTCTTTTTTAATGAATAAAATTGATGGAATAGAAGGCAGCCATGTGTACGATGACAACTTTTCGATAAATAAATAAAAATAGTATTTATTTTCAGATAACTAATGTAAAAAGTAAACAATAACAGATAAAACATTAAAATTGCTGAATTAATTTGTCCATTGGATCCATCGATTATTTGAAAAAAATTGCGTACACATGTCTCATCGTCATGCGGTCATTGATCGCACCCGAAAATAAAAGGACTAAAGATTAAATGAAAATGGAAACAGAGAATAAAGAATATTATGGATATTATTACAAGGTTTTTTAAAATATAGGTAGATATTAGAAATATTAGATAGAGTAAGCTGGAAGGTGAAAAGATTCGAGATAAGTTGTGTGCATAGAGATAACATTAGTGTTATAATATTCTTCCATTAGTCATTTTTTTCATTTTATCTAGGAAAAACTACACTACACGCAGTCACTTATGCATTATTACATTATGTCAATAGAGTGATTGAATTTCTGCTATTGAATACCAATATAAAGACGCATATTTTCTCCATTTCCCATTCATCTTCATATGTTATTAAACCACAGAAATATTTTACAGGCAACCTGTGCTGAAAAAGACAACAAATTCCATAGAAAAATCCAGATAGAGAAGACGGAAACGAGAAAGGACAAATGCTTGAAATAATTTCTCCCATAACAATGCAGTATAATTAACTATGTACATTATTTCATGAAAAATTAATACTTTCGTTCACTAAATATATTTATTTATGAGTATTAGTGCTGAAATTAAATATGAACACAAGACAAAAAAAATTAGGTGTAAATATCATGATATATAAATTGTTACGTGTTACCCCTAGCATTCGATTAACATCTATCATTTTCATTAGTGTACATACATCGCGATAAATGAACAATTCACAACGTTCATAATTTCATGGTTGCGTTGCGACATGCATAATCGAGGAATAACACGAGAGTGTCGTTTGCACGACGTGCGGGTGAGTTTCGGAAAAGATTAGAATTCAAGATGTATATGAATGAAAATTCGTACTGCAATTGATCTCGTCCGACCCGTCACTACAGTGAGGCTCTCCATCGCAGCGTCTGCGCTCGTCGAGACAGAGTCCGTCGTTGCATCGAAACATTCCCGATGGACATTCATTAACTATTTTATAATGAAAGTAACAAAAAAAAAGAAAAATTTGCGTCATTTTTTTTCTTCTTGCTTTTAATGCGGTCTTTTCCCCTCATTATATATACATATATTTTTTTTTAATTTTGTTTGCGAGATTTTAATGAGTGTGACCGCAGAGAGAGAATAAAATGGTATATACATTTATTTCAACGATCCAAATATTTTTCGAGAAGCGAAAAGATTAATCGATAATGAAATTCATTTAGAATTTTCTTTTTAGAATTTTGGAAAATTTCACCTCATGTGTCAGGAGATTGAATAAATGTATCACTATTCCAGGCAATCCTGTATTTACAGATTAATTATTTCTCTCTATGAATAAAAACCAAAAAAATTACCGCAAATTTCTTCATCAGATCCATCACGACATTGAATCTGTCCATCGCACCTGTAAATCTCGGGTATACACTGGCTATTGGCGCACCTCCACTCGTTAATTTCGCATTTCCCTATCATCCCCCGAAAAATAAAGGAAAAACCGAATTAGAGAAACCGACGGACAATTGGATTAACCAAGGCCGAAGTTGAGACACTCGAGGTAGAGTATCGCAATTTGGATAGTATCCCTTACCGCACTCGCGCTCATCGCTGTAGTCATCACAATCGGGTATAGCATCACATTTAAGACTCAACGGTATGCATTTACCATCACCGCATCGCATCTCGTAACTGGGATCACATTCCACAGGTCTCTCTGTTACCCAACTGCTACCATCTACTTGCACATACATCACAACACAATTTTTACATTACAAAACTACCACATTAAATAATTAACATTATTTTGGCATTCAACAAGCTCTAGAAAGCAAGACAGTGCGTTAAAAATGTCAAATTATGTTTTTTGTCATTTTATTTGCTCATTTTCCAATTTTCTAATGAGAACAAGCGCCTCTAATAAATGTTGTATAGAAAAAACTCGAGTGAATCGCAATTTTTTTTCTCTCTGTGGAAAATTGGGTTTGTAAATCAATTTATTCCTGTAGTCTTCCTTCAGACAGCAACAGTAAAAACCATTCCACGAGTTGATTTTTTTTTTGGTATTGAAATGAACTTGACTGTACGTTATTAAACTCGGGATTCACTATTCCCTACGAGAAATGTCAAACAAGTGAATGTCTTTCAACTTGTTGATTTATATTGCATTGGATAGTTATTTCATGATATTTTCCACGTTTCATGACCTCTAGGCAGTTTCCATCAAGTTTTGAGAAGGATGTACGTGAGTGTATGTGAGAAAAAGTTTGTCCAATAATTCCACTTGAACGAATGAATCGGTGCGTATTTCACGTAACTTGGAGCTGATTAGATTTCCAACCACATTGACAACCGGCATTGATTTTTATTGTCGTCCTTAGTTTTCCAGTAGAAATATTCAATGAGCTCATTCACAAGGAAAAAATGGGAAAATGGACAATTGCCTCTCAAATTAAATTAAATGAAATAGTTGTAATAAATGAAATGCAAAATAGCAATTAGCGTACTGGTATGCGAGCCGCTGTCAATGGTATTATTTTTGGTTCCCTTGTGTTCACAGTTGACCTCATCACTTCTGTCAGGACAGTCTGGGTGACCGTCACACTTGTAGATCTCTTCGATGCACTTGCCCCCAGTGGCACATTTGAACTGTGTGGGCGTGCAGCCTCGGTCTAGGTAGCAGCAATGATTATTTCAATATGCGATGAAACAAAATTATTACTAAACACAATTGGACATAAGCATTGAAAGCATTTGTACGTCAACGACGACATCGAAACTGTACAAATAACATTGACAAATTTTTTTTCTTCTTCGAAATGGAAAGAAATTAGAAGACAGAAAAAAAAATATATATATATATACATTCTCAGGTAATAGTTTGTCATATTTGCGTATAAAAATCGATTTGAAGATTGCAACTAATGACAGAACTATTCAAGGGAAAAACAGCCAGACCCTTTCGCTCACGGAGCAAGCGTTGTAATTACGTCTGAAATAGATTTTCTTATTTAACTTTGAAACAGTCCAAATGACCGATTATTTAGCAAGAATTACGTGGCAATTGAATCCGAGGAAGTTGAGACCGTTTGTAAAACATTTAATCGATAAAAAAAAGGCTCGTAACACGTTGAACAAGTTGGTACGTAAATAAAAAAAACAGGAGGAGAAGGAAACTGGAAAATAAATTCTCTAATATTTATATAAAATTTTCTACTATTTACATCGCTTAAATTTCATGATATGTGTGAATTTTTCTCATTTATATTGTCTCAAATATCGATAGAGGCTGAATTTCAAAGGGTTTGAGTTCTAATAATAAAAAAACAATAACAAGGAAGGCGCCATAGAGTCTAGCAGGCACGCATCTTACGGTTGACCAATATACGCCGCTGCTTTATTCAGTTAAGTAATAAGGCAGCATGAACTCATAGAATGCCAATTGGAAGGCGTAACACAAAACTCTTTGAATCATTGTCTCAAAGACAAATTTAAATATGTATGTCTATGATCAACAATTACCATATTGTTAGTGATCTAAAATGGCATTACAATGACGATTATAGCTAATGATGACAAAGGTTAATGTATATTATTAGATGCTTCTATTACTAGAGAATGAATTCAAGTGCGTGAAGAGATTGGAATGCAATGAAAATATTATCTAAATCTCTTCACTCACTCACTCACTCACAGCAATGGCAATAAATTAAAAGCAGGCATAATAATGATTCTATACCGCAATTAAGCTCATCCTCAGCCCGAGGACAATTGTCGATTCCATCGCAAACAGATTCCTTGGTGATGCAAGACCCATCACCACAGGTGAATTCCATCAAGGGACAAGGAGCGTAACCTGCATGTTATATGCCATGTTTTATATTCAGTATATGACAACTTGGCATCCAGTCAATTTTCCTTTGCCAACTGACAATTGCCAGAAGGTACTTCTACCGATTAAATCCCTCTTCGCATTTAATGGAAAACATTCATCATACATTGAACAGTATGAAACTTTATTTTCGTAAGCTTAGCTAGGTCAGTACTTGAGTATTCGATCGGGAAATATTTGCAATGGATGCCATGTCATATAAAAATCTATTAAACACATAGATACGTTCAAAGCAGCTAGATGAATTGATAACATTTACGATGAAAGCACCATCTAGAATACCCTTTTTCATTAATATACACAGATTAATCCATAATAAATCATGGGATTTATTATCTCAATAAAAAAGCTGCTTCTAGTACCAAAAGCTGAATTATCATTTCTCCCCGTGTTAATTACTTGTGTTTGTACAGTTGTGATGATGGATAAATGTATGAATAAATGTGTGAAAATTGAAGGAGATATGCACAAGAACCCTCAGAGAATGAAACCCATTGTTGCACTGTTTTCTCCAGTGAGTCTTGAAGAGCAACAGACACTTATTGCATATCCCAGCACATTTCGCAAAGAGAGAGAAAGAGAGAGAGAGGGATCAAGTAATTGAGAGTAAGAGAGCGAGTTCAATTATTCCCTCAATGATTTAGTGGTGGACGATTGAAAGAGATTTCATTGGATAGTTTGGAGAATTTCTAGTGGATAAAACAGCTTACGAACTTATTTCGTTCCAATACTTTGCGAGATACAGTGAAAATAACTGTTTTTTTTTTGTTTCCCAACCAGAAATCACCTTGAGTATTCAATGAAATTGAAACTATGTTGTCTTCATTCAATCACACTATCACAGCTTTCGGAAGACACAGATTTCCCAATTTTTAACGACTTTATTATCTGGTACCTGCGTCCACCGTATACTCGCACTCAGCCTCATCCTCGTCTTCTCCATCTTGACAATCTCGAAATCCATCGCATACATGTCTCGCGAGTATGCATAAACCATTAGAACATCTGAATTCAGTTGATGCGTCACAGGACGAATTTCGCCTCTCTTTGACAGTAGTTAGTGACATTGATGTTATTGAGCTACCGGCATGATTAGAAATTGAAGAAGTAGAAATCAGATCGTTCTTCAAACTATTAAAATAATCACAATCTTCTTCGTCGGATAAATCCCGGCAGTCGTGGATTTCGTCGCAGATTTTTTCCTCTTGAAGGCAAATTTTGCCGTCACAAAAGTGTTGGTCTTCATCGCAAGGACCGTAATCGGGGTCTTCAGTGGTTGGACGGCTGTTGTTTATTCTATTATTTTCACTGGATTCGTAATCTTCATCACTTGCTGGTCCCGAGTCCCACAAAGGTATTCCCAACAATTCCCAGATGGAACTACTTTTCGGTGTTGAAGATGGCATATCCATGATCTCTTCGGAAAACTCAGGCTGTGGGATCTTGACAAATTTTCGCTGAGATTGATCTGTGGCGGATAGAATATTTGATGAAACGCTTTCATACGTTTCCTTTGATTCGAAGGCACTGTACTCTGTAGGATCATTGACTTGTAGAGTAACATTATTAATGTCAATAGATTCAAAATCTAATGATTTTTCTGATGTCGGTATTGGTGATGTGGTTTCTATTCCTCCATCATAATCAAAAGAGACTTGAGTAACTTGTCGTTGATATGTCGTGTCGAAAATTCCTGAAGGAACCGCAGTATCAGATTTTTCATCTGAACATTCGAAAATACTGTTGCAATCATCGGGAGTTGTTGATTTTGTGGACTCTGATGCAATTGATTTATTATCATTATCTTCGATTTTACTAGATAAAGTTGTAAATTCTGTTGCAAACTCTGTCGATTCTGGATCTTCTGTACACTCCGAAAATGTACATTTCCTTACAGAAATTTGTGTTATTTCATTTATTGTAACAGAAGATTGTGAAGAAACTTCTGTAGCAATTGAAGAAGACGATTTTTTTGTACTCGAAATTGAAGAATTGATGGCAAAATTCGCGGAAGGAGTCGGAAAAGAAGCCGCCAGAGTCGTTGATTGGTTTTTCTCGTGCCTCTCATTGTCATTTTTCTTGGGATTCTTCATCGTCTGCTTCTTCCTCTTCTTCTTTCTTTTCTTCTTTTCCTCTTTGTCCTTACGATTCTTCTTTTTCTCTCTATTATCTTTATTATCATTTTGGCCTTGATGCCTCTTTCCATTTACTTTGACCTTTTTGTGTTTTATTTTTTTATCTTTGTCCTTAGTGTCATCAATGAAATCCTGACCGGAGTCCGGTGCTTTCGTTTTCGACAAATGTTTTAAACTTAAATTGAATGATTCTTCCGAAGAGTCCAGTAGTCCAGAATCAATGTATTTGTCCCTTAAATAGTCACAATTAATTGTACAGTTTGGAATAGTTTCAATAATGGTTTTATTTATCGGTAACACTATTGAGGAGTTATCATTGCTTTGGTATCTCAATGATTCAAGTAGCTGACCACTGAATTCATTTTTTTTCAATTTTTCCTCATTGTTTTTCTGTATTGTATTTGAAATTTCTTCTTTATTTCCATGTTTTATTGAAGAATTGTTTTCAGCCACAACCTTTTTGGGTGATTTTGATTTTTTCGTCACATTATAATGCGATAAATAATGATCAACTTTTGGCCGTTTCTTGTTGTTTGATTTTTTCTTCAATATCGTCGTCAATCCTGTCTGGATATCACGTATATTTTCTCTGATTGTAGTCACTGCTTTGGGAATAGCCTCTGTAGATATTGAGACAATGGAATGGCCCATACTATTTTGACTGTCATTTCGTTTCAAATTAGCTTCATCAAGTAACGACAAATCTTCACCAATTTTAAACCTTACTGGTTGAGTTTGAGTACTTATTTCCAGAGCATCGATTGAATTACCATTCCATTGTTTTACAGCAGTATCAATCAGGGAAGTGTTAAAATTTGAAAGGATATTTCCATCGCCATCAATAAAATTATTTAACTCTTCAATCTTCGAGTCATTTGAACTATCAAAAATTTCCGCTGGTGAGATATTTTCCGACATTATAGATATTACGCCGGATTGATTAAACTTGTGTTTTGATTCAATATCAGCACTTGCCTCAGTCTTGTTCGTTTCAATTACAATGGAGTTATTAATTTCATTTCTTCTCGCGGCAAATTCTTTCCAGTCTTTGCGCGTATTATTTAACTGGTATATCCAATCATCAAAATTTGCTAGCTTTCCATCTCCATTAGAGTAATCCGATGGATTAATATCATCATTTGTCAGAGTGGTGTGATCAACTTTAGAAATGGAAACGGCAGAAGTGAATGACACTTCGTCAATCAACTTGCTGGATATTTCTGGCAATTTTAGAAGATTTTGCTTCTTCAAATAGCTGTAAACAGCACCGCTATGATTTAATTTTTCAATTGTCCTTTTCCATTTGATCTCGTCATTGTCACTACTGTCAATAATATTTCGATAATTTTTCATCGGTATATGTTGTCTTTTCGAACGCTCCTCCATCTTATGTTTCAAATATTTTAAATAATTTTGAGCGTCAGTAATTTTTGACTGGACATCAATGGGTTTGTCTGTTCTGAGCCTCATCTCGGGGTAAGCCTCCATAATTGAGTTTTTATAAAGATTCGTAGCATAAATTTCGTCCAAATTATTCAACACAACATTGGTCCTATTTTGGGCTTTTGTCGAATTTTTTAATGAGGAGTTGTTGATTGTTGCTGAAATAAATTCCCAATCCCCGTTGAGTGAGGAATTGTCATATTTTTTGAGAGTAGATAACTGTGGAAACGCTTCCAACAGAGGGTTCTCGATGTAGTTTCCGCTATGGGGCAGGTCCCAATTGTAATGATTACGACGATTTTTAACTTCTTTTCTCCTTTGTTTTCGATATCTCTTGTTTGCATGTTTTCGAGAGTTACTGGTGGTTTTTATGTCGGACTTGTGCATTTCGTTATGATTACCCTGGATGATAGATTCTGGTGAAAAATGAAGTGTTTTTTTGGTGGTTGTGATTGGTGATATTGTGCAACGTGTAGTAAATAAATTTTCGTTAGAATATTTAAGGAAAATTGTAACCCATTACCGAGTTAATTTTTAGGTTGCTGTGGGTAGGGGAAAAATAGCATCATCAAGAGAATAAAATCAACATGTTGGAGGTTGTCAGAAAATTAGAATTTTAAAAAATAAAGTCAAGAGAATTATAAAAGGAATTGAGCAACAACTTTTGCTCATAAAAATTCCATTAAGAGAGTCAGTGAGCGAGCTTTTCAAATAAAGATTAATACCTCCACCAAAGATTTTTCTTTCTCTCAATGAATAAGCACGATTTTAACAATCACGCATAGTTACCACAATCACGCTCGTCCGATTCATCTCGGCACTCAATAAACCCATTGCACTGCAAATTGTTGGCGATGCACTGGCCGTCGCTGCAACGAAACTCACCAGCTCCACAACCTGATCATAGCAAAATAGCACCACACATGCGCAACTCATTTTTCTTCATTCTTCATTTCTTCTTTCTCGTATTAAATTATTCAATTTAACGGATAAATTAATTTTTACTAATTTGTTACTGATAAATGGAGTTGGCCAGCTCCATTAACACGTAATTTATTCCATGACAAGTCGAGATTTATCTCATCATCACGACACCTTTTACCCTTCGTTTATCATCCATCCACCCTTCCCTACAATCTCCGTGTGTGAAACCCTCTAAATTCAATTTTTACGTCGGTTGAAAATTTCACAAGAAAAATTTTCCATTTTAACATATCGATCCGGTAATCACATTGTAAGGTGTATGTCAAAATTGGCATGTTTTCCGATTTAATGTGAGAATTTAAAACGTATGAAAAATGTTGAATAATTATAATAATTATAATTTGATGGAGGAAAAAAAATTTTTTTATCCACATACCACATTGGGTCTCGTCCTCGCCATTCCTGCAGTCATTGTAGCCGTTACATCTCTTATCGATTCCCACACAGGAACCGTCAAGACAACGAAACTGATCGCTACTGCACGTCGTTACTGAAAATTAAAAAAATGGCTTTATGAAAATCATGTAATAATGAAAAATACATAATTGTAACTGAAATTGAATGACAATTGTGAGTGAAAAATAAAATCAAAATGAATAGAAGAAAAGAAAAATAATATTAAAATATACCGCTGCAATTTTTCTCATCGGAACGGTCTGGACAATCACTGCGACCATCACACCTTGCTGTACCATTGATGCAATGGCCGCCACCACAATCGAACTCATCGGCTCTACAGTGTTCTATATTGTGGCACGTATCAAAGAATAAAATTAACCAATTATAAGTGGCAAAATTATAAAGAGTAATAAAATCTAAAATAAAAATTGGTAATAAAGGACAAATTAAAATGTCAACATTCCCTTTCGAATTTTCAATCTTTTAATCAAATTGCCGCTCGATAAGTGAATAATAAATCAATGACTTTAATTATTCGATCCATGTTTTCACTTTTATTATCGACTGTTAACTTTCGTGCATGTTAAAAGTACTTCATATAATATTTTTAATAAGAAAAATTGACATGCGAAAATACTTGTAATTCCTCCACCTCAATTCATGCTCTACGGTTCTACATGTTTTGAGAAAATCTCAATGATTATGAAATCCTTCATTATCCTGGAAATGTCGTGAATATTGTACTCGATCATCCCAACAATAGCCTAATGAAATGTATCATTAGAGCCTTGTGGAATAGTTGAAATGAAAATGAGATATTGCCAACAATACTTATGGATTATTTATAGAATATCGTACTGTAGTTGGGGCAGTTCTCCTCGTCCCTTTTATTCGAGCAATCGTTAACTCCATCGCACCTCCGATGTTTCGAAATGCAAAAGCCAGCGGCGCATTCAAATTCGCTGTCTTTGCATGCTGTAAGAATTATCCAATTGTTTCTTCAACTCGTTTGAAACAACGTCTTGATTTCCTCGGTATATTGAAAATGAAAAGGCAGAAAGAAAGAGAGAAAGAAAAAAACGACCCAGAAGGACAGAGTAGATGAAGAAGATAATAATAAGACGGACATAGTTGATATGCGGTCAATGACGAGACAACAGAACAGACCTGCGAGATGTCGACTCCGTGACACAGAGCAATAAAGCATATTAAATGACATCAAATTGTTGGACACGATTATCGTCACAATAAGCACAAAAAATTATAAGCAACATATTCAGTGGAGATGAAAAACAAACTAGTTGAATTTTTTGTTTTGTACTTTTTTCTCATTTTTTTAAATGAAGATACAATGAATTGTAAGACATTATGCAATTCCCTTATGCATCTGAAAAATTGATTTAATCGAGGAAAATAAAACCTGAGAAGCTCCAAACGGTTCTAAAATTGACTCATTAATTCATCTTTTATTCTCCTCGAAGGGAGAGAAAAGAGGAGAAAAAACCACAGGAATGGAGAAAAGAAAAAGCCAGAAATTGAAATGACGAATATTTCCATATTTTAAAGTCAGACACGTGCGAATGTGATTTGAAATGATTTAAATCCACGAGCGAATGGTTATGGAACAAGTCTCTGTTAAACGTATTTTATTATACATCCCTAATTCACTGGGGATGAGGTTGCAATGAACAAATAGAAATAAAAAAACATTGTTGGAATTTTTTCATCCTCAATTTTTTGTCCAGACGAGAGAGAGAGAGAGAGAGAGAGAACGGGAAAGTGAATTGAAGTGGCGTGAAAACTGACGAGGGGGCCGATTCATCAGAGGGCCCATGGGAGATTAACGTCGGATTAAAATGCGGCCAGTTAGTAGGACAGCTAATAAACCCAAATGGAAATTCGGGAGGCGAAACTACATGTCCAGCCATGGAGGCCATTACTTCAAAATTCGTGAGATTTTTTTTTTATCCTGCCGAGGATAAGGATCAGCGATAATTTTTTTAATAAAACGATTTTGTATGGGATATTGAATGAATATTACATGGAAAAACATCCTATTTATTTCATCAATTTTGCGTGAATAAAGTGGATGTTACTGAGTGTATCCTAAAACGGTAGTTTAAAATGTGATTTTTTCATCGAGATTCGTAGGCATCACACTTTTGGCTCATTATATATCCATTGTTGTGAGATGCTATTATTCCATTGAAAGAATTGTCAACTTCCAAACACTCTCCTCCTTCTGCCCTTAAGTCACGGTTTTCTCCGATTTGTGTAATTAGTTCCATCCACATACTCGGTCATGCAAAGCCTCTATACCTCCTCCATTATATCTTGACACAAGCACATGTGTAAATACAACACCAAAGTAGAATAAATAATGAGCCTGGGTACAGTGGTACAACATTAGTAAAACAGTACGATTGGATTCCTCGGTGGCTGGTACAAGCCCACGGGGTGAGTAAAATTTTCAATGGGCCTCAGCTATTGCTTAAAACACGCCCGGTATGCGTGAAACAACATGCATTAAACGCATTATGGAGAGAATCTACGAGTGTAAGTCATGTATACAGAGGTACCGCGAATCGTTGTACCCATAAACTCGAGTGTTTCAAGCGTTTAAGACCTCGTGACTGTGAGGTCATGCACTAAAAGTGATTATATGTTAGTTCCAAAGGCGATTTACATAATTTTTTTTACTTGTATTTCTTCTTTTATGACTCTCGATACATCGATAATGTCAATAGGCTTGGCTATTAATAAGACGTCCGAATACTTGGAAAAATGGGGAGCATTGATCGACATTTGCGTAATGCTGGTTACGCTCCATAATTTTTTTTTACTCCCAATAAGAAGCTTTACAATATTTCCAAGCACCATTGGGAATTTCCTTTTCACGTTGAAAATCGTTATGGAAGAGATGTTGTTATGTCATATTGTGCTTAAATATTTCTCGGAAGAAATAGAGGATATTCCAAGTTTTATGGATTTTCTTTTTTTTTTCATAGTGAAAAGGAAATTGCAATGACTACAATAATACAGAACAATTAATATCAATGAAATATATCAAGTACTCACGGCAGTTGAGCTCATCCGATTTATCGTGACACTCAGTTATGCCATTGCATCGTAATCGGTTGTCTATACACTGGTGATTTCTACAACGGAATTCATGTTGAGTGCAAGCTGAAAGCAATAAATTAATTTTTGTTCATCAATTATGTATTTGAATTGAGAACCCACTGAGTGATACTTTCAAGTAAAATTTCAAATTATATATACACTCGTTTACTAAAGTTCTGAAACAATCTGCACTTGCATCCTATGTATTTTGTTTCAGAACTTTAGTACACGAGTGTACATTAAGAAGAGCGTCGATATATAATACTTGAGAGAATCATTGTAAAAAATCATAAATGCCAATCATAAATGGTATTTTAGAAACAAGTCAGCTAAAATTCCCCTGAAAATTGACATTCGAATAACCACTGTGATGTATAAAAAAGAGCAATTTATATCCAGTATTAAACGGAAAAGCAGCGACCAGTCAATTGCGGATCACATTTAACCCCTTTAACTCTCCATCTCCCTCTTGACTAGCAGTTGATGCCATAGTATACTGTGCTTTGACATGAGAAACTGATATTCAATGACACTACTTGACACCAGCAGCATAGAGTTCAGCTGAATACAATCGGCCAGGGGGGTAAAACCAAAGGGTGGGCATTAAATCCTCTTTGTCCCAATCCTCTGGAATTTTCCCTTTATCTCTAACCTTACCAAAGTCAATACTTGGTATCGTATTCTCGTTTAATATCCAGTTGTTTGGAAATATGACAATACATAGGGCTCCAAGTGGTTTTGTAGGTAATTAGTAATGATTCGATAATGATCAATGTCTCTAATATCTAGGTTGCAGAGTATTGCAATTGGAATCGAATGCAATGCAAGTACATTGACATGCATATATGCAAATTAATGGAAAAAGTTATGAAGCAAAAAATATTTCTTCTTCACTTGTGAATTTTCTCATTCTTGACGCTACTACTCACGGGACAAAAAGTTAAAAATGTCATTACTATCTTTAAATTTCTAAATAACTTGAAATTTATGTAAATCGAAAATTTCTGTGTTAGAATCACATTTGAAATTGAAATTTTTCATACGATCCATTATTTTCACGAGTGAATATAACTGTGTTGAATCTAGACACGGTTGGATTAAAAAGAGAAAAAAATGTATTTTTAACGGCTCAATGCGGTGAAATAAAAAGCTGGTAACACGGTACAGAGTGGATTGCATATAGAAACGATATGGCTCCCCGTAGGATCGCAAAAGCGTCTTTATCGAATTAGTCAGGGATTAATGGTAGCGGGGGGAGATTATATAGCTATACCTCTACCAGGGGCGGTCCAGGCCTTCATCACAGTTCACGCATATAAGCGGAGGCATTAAACTCATAACCTCGAGTTTTCATGATTGTTATCGCGGTCTAACGGTTTGTGGAGATACAACTGATGATTATGATTTTTTCTTTTTTTATGGAAAACGAAATATCGCATTTGGAGTAAATACGGGATTTGATTTTTCAACAGATGAGCCAAAATAATATCCACATGGCATACACACACACACACACACACACACCGCACAGTACACCTTGTATGTACTCTCAGTTGAGCGAGAAAATTTTTACTTCCCCCTTCATAACATAAAGCTGTATATATTAGCATGACAAGCAACGAGCATCAAATTTTCTGGACCTAAAAGCCCAAGTGGAAGCAAAGAGTACCTTTTCCTCACTAAATCGTCCATGCGCTTCTAATGGACTATCGCCGGTGAAATTTTTGTCCTCTATCTATGATAACATAAAGCACACAGCGCTGTAACCACCATTTCGATAGACGACTTTTTCCTTCCTTGTTACAGAGCCCTCGAATTTTATCATCTATCTAAACAATTCTTGGCATAATTCCCAGGAAAATTACAAACAAAAGTGAAAAAAAAACAAAAAAAAACAAAAAGCAATTAGGATTGGAATTTGTTTTCTTTTAGCATTTATCCTGAGATAACTCATAACATATCAGTGAAACGAAACCCAATCCATGAAGAAATCGTAATGACACTATTCACCCGATGAGTTTTCATTGAGAGAATCACAAGACAAAACACCGAGAACACCAAAACACAAGACAAAACACTGACTATGCTCTCCTATTACGGTGATACGAGGCGATAGTGAAATCTCACAGGAAGAAACAACGACCTCAGGTTTACGCGTAAAAGAGATAGAGAAAAGTGCATGGACCGTCGAATTCGGTCAACGAATGTGATTCATTTTATGGGATGTAGGGAAAAGATTTATGAAGCCTAGGGGACGAGTATCTGCTAAAACGCTTATCAGTGAGTTCTTTATGAAACCGAATATAAATAAAATCACATAGATCTATGATTTAAATGGATAGAGCATGTTTTTTTTCATGATCAAGGATTCGACAATTTCTACGATAAATTTATAAAGGGAAAATTTCCATTGGAATGGCAAACATAGCGATCAATTTTTATAAAAAATACTTGACAATAGAAAAATCTGACATTTAGTTAAACTATCAATTTAGAATTGATGGTAATTTCAATAAAGGAATTTTTCTCTAACAAAATGGGTTCCACGAAATGGTCTCTTACTATCCACTCGACAATCACATCTAACTGGCGAACCGCTGTATGTAAATCAGCGAGCATAACTCTACAACTCGCATGCGGTTTCATTGAACAATGCGTACGAGCCAATATAGTTTTATCTCTCTTTACGATTCAACGCATCCCACCACGCATGTCTATTGTGGAGAAATACGTTAAACGACATTTATGTCATACCAGTGTTATTTGTGATTTCTAGCTGTTGTACCGCAATTATTATGAGTTCACTTCTATTTTCTCGAGCACACGTACTTCAATGACTAACGGCGTTGTATAGCTATAAGTTATTTGAAATTTTATCACAGTCAGGAATTATTGCAAATTTGTTAGTGGTGATGAATCATCAAGTTTACAATTGAAATTCATTCTATTCGTCTTGAGTAATCTTTACGTACAACAATTATAAATCATGTAGATTTTCAGACATTTTATTGAGCAAATGAACACCTTTATCAGTCTTGATAAAACAATTAATGAATTCTGACGAATGAATGCATTCTCTTAAGAATCATCTCATCGTCACCTTTTCTAGCAAAAAAAAATAATGATATATGTCCCCATGGAATGTACCTGGGTGCGAGAGTGGTATTCCGCATCTCGTTATCGAAATGTACCAAGGTTAAATGCACACAAGACCATGCCTGAACATGATTATATTCATTCCTTTACACTCGTACGGGTTTTGTTTAAGGGACAAGTTGAGATTGCATGTGTCACATAAGACTAGTAAGAAACTAGTCGTGCTGCATTCCTAATGCTGACAATAGCTCCTATCCCTTTCCACTAAGGGGTGATCTCAACGAGTTGATGACGATACTAATTCAAAGTTAGTCATGCGGTGGCATGATATTTGTCTTGATTGACCTTTTTAAATGTAAAAAGATGGTCATAAAGAAATGTAGTCAATTTTAGACGTTTATGGAACTGTGAATATCCAGCAATTGGACAATTATTATAACTGGAGATTATGATTTTGAAAAAGGCAAATGAAAACGTACATAAACGTACATCTAGCTGTATTATTGTTATAGTTATGAAACAATCAATAAAAGGATTCCCAGTAACATTTTAATGACTATTTGGATAATTTAATATTTTTAATATTTATTTGGCTAACGCATTATGTTCATTTAACTTGCTGGATGATTAAAAAAATTAGGGAGGTTAACAAATGTCAACTGAAGAATTTCGAGAAAATCATTGATGTAATGAATGCAATTTAAAATCACTTGAACCGGGCAAAACACTTGTCACGAAATTAGAACAATATCTAGCTGGTGATAAACAGTAGTTGGTACAATAGGCTCACCCCTGCGGGGGTGGTTGTGTAATAAACAGTCGAAGCTGAAGCACAAATGGTATTTGCCGTACATTCTGCGTCTGCGGTATTTTGTTACCACAAAGAAGTCATGTGTTCATGCGGGGAGAAGCATGTTTACCCGTAAAAGCCAGAAAATCTAATAAATTTTCGTCCTTTCAGGGGAGGACAAATATCACGGTACGCGGATGTCATTTTGTTGGAGGAGTACTCAGAGATTACTGAGAATAAGTCAAACGCCAGAGGCAGAAGGATATTGATGGGGAGGTGAGAATAAAAAATTGGAGGGCAATGGAAATAAATACGGAAGAAAATGTTGAGAAATAAATAAAGAATTGACGATGTGGCGGTATTGAGTGTGAATCACTGATTTATTGATGAGAAAATGCCGACAGGAAGTACGAATCGATTATGACGGAGTGCATCCGGTTAAGTGGCGGGGGGATATTTATTTACAGGGGAGTATAAATAAGACCGGCATTGCTGAATTATTTTGGGAATTTTTTTCCCTTTTCTTCGATAAAGGGCGTGAATTATTTATCAGCATTCTAATTTGAAAAAAAAGAAATGAAATAAAACCACCAAAATTAAATTACTGCTTCCCCAAAACTCAGCTTTTACTCATTCTCAAGTAGAACAAATAAAATGATGTATTTTCATTTTTTCATATTGATCGCTTTATCGATTGGTACGGATTCATGAGGCACAAAGTGCCATTGTGACTTGCACCATAAACTGACGAAAAAGCGTTTATGAATACTTTAAACATTGTTAAACGAAAAATATCGATAAAACTGAGATGAAAGTTTTAACAAACTTGTGTATGTTTTTTTTTTAAATAAACTTGAATTTTCGATAAGCGATTTATAACAGCAGCTGCATCAACCGCGAGTGGAAAAACTATCAAACTTTTCTAATGGTCCACAAGTATTCAAAGTGGTGCATCATAAACTCAAACTCTTAAGTTTTCCTCCTTGATATCTAATGAAAATTTTTATTTTACCTGTGAAAAAACTCGCAATAGAAAGAGAACAAAAAATCGAAAAAATAGAGATAAATTATTAAATTGATAATACATCTACAATGGGCCTTTCCACCGATTGCAATGGGTTAAAATTTTTCGACAGGTTGTTTTATAAATTTTTTTGCTTCCTTTCCATCACGTCACGGTATATGGTACACCGTTGTCAGATAAAATCGATTATGCGAAACTCGTTCGCACCCGTTGCAATATGCATGAGTCACATTGCCGCCAATGTACCACAGACATTAATTTCTTTACTCGGACTGCTCTCAGAATAATGCTTACTATTAGAATAGAGAAGATAGGTATGAGGGCCCGTGGCAGATATAGACTTGATGAAAATGGTAATAGTGGACATTAACTCAATAATAAAGTAATTAAATTAGTCAGGTTAATTTCCGTATATAATTCTAGTCTTCATCTCGATCTTGGCTTTATTGAATTTGATTGAGGTTGAGGAATACATTCTCCATGGGGGTAGCATTAATGTTGATACAGTTTCAGGTAGGATGGCCAAACGCGAACGCATAAAAGCAACGCATCGTTAAACCACGTTTTATGGAACTTCCGAGTTTCGAGACCATTAGCCACTTCTCGCATATTCGTGAAGTTTTTGGCTTTTACGGCTACTGAATCGTAAAAATTATTAATAAATAATTAGGTTGAGTGAAGGGGGGAGACGGCATCGTTGACTGATCATCTAGACTCTGCCTTTGATGCTGAGTTGCTGAGTTTAAAAAAAATTGGGATAACTGCAAATTAATGATGGTAATTCATGAATGAAGAGTGTTCTTTTGATCTTTCAGAAGACAATTTTCACTACCAGAAAGAAAGAAAGAATGTAGCAGTTTTTTGCCAATGTAAAATGGTATTTCACGTTCTAATCCATAAACTTTAGTTTTACAGCGCCAACCACAGTCGTACAAGAATAGCAGTTTCTTTCAAGAGTTTATTGATGCTTGGACAATGAGAAGAAATTTGAAAAATATTGAAATTGAATAATTTCGTCTACCAATTGTTGACAAAATAAATTGTTGGAAATGAAAGACGCGGCATAATCTTCATAGAAAGCTGCTTCAGTATCCATATTACATATTAAATTCCAAATGTGCGACGAGAAATACGGAGTTAATTATCATCAATTCAAGTTAAATCATGTTTAATAGGATCGCGAGCTCGTTTCATTTCGGTCGGAATGTCTGAGTGGTGGTTAAAAAAATCGTGAGATTGAATTATTCCTGTAAAAATGAGGGTATAGATGTTCATGGGCAATTTTTCAGTTGAAATTGAAATTCCCCACAGCACCGAATAATAGAAGAGAATAATGCATTTTTATTACCAAATCAAACAGTGGATTCATTTTGAAATTCATACGCGCAAATTCTTAATATTGATGTTTCCTGTATGGATTTTAACTTGGAGTTCCTTCAAGCTCCAAGGGTAACATTTTAACATCTAACAAAACAACAACAAAAATACCACTATTTTTTATACTCCAGGACTTTATTGCATGATGTTTTATAGTCCGGCCTGTTGCACGTATATACGCAATGCTATATCCTCACGCTAATACACGTGGACGCATTTATGATGTTCTCCACTGGCGCATTGTTTCATTTAAAAAATGGTCAGACATATTCCCGCTGCCGTGACCACAGCTATCTTCAACATTCTTCTTTCCATTTTTTTATACCAACCAACACCGAGGGAAAAGTCTACGAGTGAGTGACTTAAATTAAATTGTTCAATTCATACGCAAATATTTACTCCTATTGTTCAATTGAGTTGACTAAAATAAATTGTAAAGTATGAAGAAATTTGAAATTATGTGATTATACTTTTGCACAGTAGGTAGATCCACTTATACTGGTATCGCGAAAAATAGTCAATCGTTGGACTTGGAAGCTCGACTGAATAACAATTCAATAAATGTCCTGCTCTAAACAATTCAGTTGCCCTGAAAAAAAAGAGAAACTAACGATAACCTTTTGTCATTAGCGCGTTTCCCCCATTTCATTCACAATTTCGCCGCCCCCCCCCCC
>NW_021680478.1:52718-140509 GCF_001412515.2 Diachasma alloeum
CTCTCTCTCTCTCTCTCTCTCTCTCTCTCTCGCTCTCTCTGTTTCTCTACAGATATCATAAATAATGGAAAATTGAAGTGAGTAATTATTATTCAACCTATAGTGCATTGTGGATTATTCAGTTGGATAAATATATAACTAGTTAACGCTGTATATGAGTTCATTCGCCGCGTAAAAGTGAATATATCCGTTGGTTGGTTGGCTGGATGGCGTGCATGACTCAGTATCTAACTGACGACATGTCTTTTCGATCTGTAATTATGCGACAGTATCATCGGGTGCATTACGCGAGGATGTACCTATTTTTTTTCTCTTTTTTGTTAGTGCTTTATAATTTTTTGTTCTTTGATACAATAGCGTGAAAAAGCGAATGTCTTTTATGCGGAGCTAAAAGTATCCAGGATGATAAATTCGTAAAAAGTAATAACAAATACTGGATTTTTAATTAATTATGAGGAGAAAAAAATTCCGGGGATCAAAGATTTCATGATGCAGTACAATGTACAGGAAAAAAAAGTCTTGGTACGTTTTTTTCTTGTTTTTTTTTTTGTAAAAGGACTTATTACCGAAATGTTCTCCCAATTAATAAAAACTTTATGCATGACTTTGAACATTCATAAGTTTTTAAACGAATTTATTTCAATAATTTATAATAAATTGATCATTTTACCTCTGTAACGATCATATATGTATCTCTGTGCTTCTCCGATACCGGCAAGAATGAGCGGAAACAGTAGGAACACTGCCACACGCCAGACACTATCCTTTCCAGTTCCCATTACCCTTAATTTCCAAATCTCAATTTATCACAAACAATTTTTTGTCACGTTTTAATCCCATCTGACACTTTTCAAAGGAATCCAAATGATTCTCACCGATTCGACAATCGAATCCTCACCTAAATGCATAAAAAATTACCTGAAAACTCTTAAAATTTTGTTTCCTCAATTCTTAAACAAAAATTCACAGAAAAATTTTAATTGTCACGCGGATGTTGCTTAAAATCGCGTTACATTTCCACCACAAACGGCTCACCCTCATCTTACTTGACGCATTTCCTTTTTTAATTCACCCCAGGGATTAAGAGAACTGTTTACGCGCTCTGCGAGGCAAGAAAAGTGCCACAAAAAAAACGAAAAACAAAAAACATGAAGGGGAAAAAAATGAAACACAATTATAGAGAACAGAAGAGAAAAACAACGAAATTGTTAATATACTGCGTCCTCGAGCGAACAACAATAGCACATCATTACTTCCCTTACACCCTCATCCCACCACCATTCCCTATCCATTAGTTTTTTTTATTATTTTTTTTCAATCGCTCTCTGACAAACTCAAACAACATTTATGTTTCACTGTTTCACTGTTGTTTTTTTTGCTCGCAATTTTTTACCTACGATAATTTTTTTCTGCCCTCTTTCAATGTTAATTGCTAGGTTGAATTAATCTCAAAGTCGAAAGTAATTACGGTGGCAATTGAATGGACTGCTTCGCGCGCGCGGGATTTGAATAAACAGCTTTACTTGACACTGGATTTTAACAATATTTTTTTTTCTCTTTAGGCACTATTATTATTTCATGATTTCGTTGATTAATTGGAGAGTTCCGAGAGTTAATGACAGGTATCTCTGTCTATCACAAGACATCTCCCAAGAGTTAATTAATCCAATGAATTCCAAAATTAATGCCACAAACTTTTTCAGTAAATTAACCAAGAAAAATTCCGCGGTTTTAATCGAATTCACCAGACTCCCCCGAACAATGAAATTTTTCAACAATCTTTCTTTCTTTACCCCAAGTCTGGTGACACGCGACTCATTCCGTACTTTTCAAGAAGAAAAAACAAAAAGAGAACGGAATGAAGGAAAAAATTCACAAATTCACAGACACAAACACAGAAATGGCAGATAAGATAATAAGATATTTGGCGAATTTCGATTAAGAAGAAAAACAAAAAGAAAAAAAAACAGTTTTGCGCAAGGTAAGGCTTGACGTACTGACAATGGTCGCGTGGCAAACACGCTGATCTACCGATGCGAAACGAGTAGAGACTAGAGCGAGCCCTCGAGTACCAATACCCCACCTCCACCGATATTCCTATATAAGAGCGCGTGGGAGGCACTAAGCTACTTTGGATCCTCGCTTGTACCTCTTTTTAACTGCTGTCTGATGTCCTTTTCCCTCTCCCCTTCTTCACTAAACTTGATGCTCAACCCACTCCTTTTTTATTGCAACCTTGCTGTCAGAAATGCACTTGAAAAATGTTTTTCACTGTAATTTCATCAGTGTTTAATTAGACTGGAGTATGTTCAATTTTTTATCAATAATTTGGCTTAATGAATCGTGGAAATTGATTATTAACTATTTTGTCTCGACAAACCTAATAATTGAAAAGATATTGACAGAGCTAAATGAATTTCTAAATTGAAGGTATTTAAATAAATAGGGATGTAGAAAAAATAATAAATTGGTGAAAGTTAATTTTTTGTACGTATTATTTCACTCCCAATTTCTATATTTATTCAAAAACCAATAAAGAATAAGACAAACTAATTTGTATCCTCTGCTGTTATTTTTTTCGTCTCCCGATTTTGTGAGCCGTTTAGAACCACCCGGTGATTTATAGTGTCGACTCGAGAGGGATTCAGAGGGAAATTATAAAAATAGGATTTCCATTCGGCTTTGACATAGAATTTTATCGTGCCTGGGGAAATGTTGATACTTTGGTTATTTTTTGTTTATTTTTTTACGTTCTAAAATGAAAATTCGGTTGGGAGTCAACGGCAGCGCGATCGAAAGAACAGTGCTTTCACGTTGTGCCGTTACGTTATGACTATTATATAGGTTTCGTACTGACTTTGGCGCCGCGCACTGGTGTACGTATATTTTGGTCCTTTTGGAGTTGGCGGTTGACTGCGCGCGCAGTCTTCATACTACGGCGGCTTATCCATTCTCAATGTTAATTACAATGTGACTTTGAATGGCTTTTTTATGTATAAATTGCAGTATTTTATGAAATGGCAAATATCATCCAAAAATCATCTAGTTTCTATATTTAGCCTGACACATTTCGGTATACGAATAGTGCTATAGTAATGCAAACAAAAAAATAAAGAGAATATGAATCATGGTTGGCCTAATTTTTATTTTTTGATTCTTTGATTTCTGAAATTCGTTTTAATTTCATAACTGACTTTTACAAACTCAGAGCGAACGCCGCAAAAGATTCTACCCGTGTTGCAACTTTTCCTCTACAATGTCTATCAGAAGTTGAAGGTATTATCAAACGTGAGTAAAATACCAATATAAATGTAATTATTTGTATCGAATAATTTGAATCAAAGGAATGAAATGAAATAATTCACAAAATAAAATAAATAATGTCTCTCATCATTGATTGATTATTGTGTTGTGTATAAATAAATAATAAAGGAATAGATATGTCCTCCAGTAGGAGATAACTATGAAAAGGTACGAAAAATCAAACATATTGATTAAACACATTAAAAGTAAACATATAGATCACGTATATTCCATAAAATCCATCATTCACTGGTGGATTTTCCGAGACTAACTTGATTCAAATATAATACTGCAAATTAATCGATCCAATATCTTCCCCCATATGACCATCTCATGAATAATGATTTTAAGTTATTAATACAACATTAATCCCATTGCAAAGTCAGCTGAATAGAGTTCTCATATCATGAACTCAATAATGCAGTTTGCACGAAAGTAATAATCTTCAATTTTCCCCATTAATGAAAATAATTTGACGTCAAGCTTGCGACTGGTTACCGTTACACTCTGACATTTACGCCAACCTCCTAAAGTTCCAACGTTGCTCTAACCCCCCACCCCCTTTTGATTATCCAGATGATTTAAATGTGGAATAAAAGGGACAGGGATGCCCCTCGACCTACTGGTTTGTGTCTTTGGCACAAGCCTCTTATTCAAATTTTCCGCTTGAGGAGAAGATAAAAATGACAGGAATGATGTTTAATTATACAATAGGGACGCCAAGATGAGACTAATTACAAGGGCCCTTACAGGGTCATATACGTGCGAAGGAGAAAATGGCACTTGAAATTCTACAATGTATTTTTGATAATCAAAGGGTGGTAATCCAAATTAGGCGAAAATTCAATTTCATCAATTGATCTATAATTTTGTTGAAACGAACGGATCAAGACTAGCACGTCCAAAGGTCGAGTAACACTAACATTTTTTAAACATAGGTGAAAATTGATAAAGAAAATTGAATCTCCATTTGCCATAAAAAGCTTTCCACCGAATTCCAATGAATTTTTTCTTCTCAACAGAACCTGAGATGTAGTGCCAAAAAACACGAAAACAAAAAACAGAAAAAAAACAAAAAAAACTTTTGATTGCTCACACGCAGCGCAAAAATCATGAGGAGAACAGCGAGTGAATCATTTGTCTCTGCACCTCGGATATATGCACATTGAGCTGGAATAATGTATACAGTGAAAGGTTCATCTCTGCGTGAAATACTGTGAACTACAGGTCGTATTGTTTTATGACTGGACGGAGGAGTGTGAAAACTATTACTACCAAGCAGGGTTACGCCTACCAATCTGGTCTCAGGCGTTATACAGCGGTTGCTTATCGCACTCACAAGGAGGGTGAGATGAGGGATGCGGGAGGAATTTAATTTCGAGATACAGAAAGGCGTGAAGGACGAGCACTGGTATTGTTTTGTTTTGTTTTTTCTCAGAAAAACTCCACAATCAATACTAAAAAGCGTGAAACTCATCTACAACCCACAATATCAAATTTTTTCATGTTATGACATTAAGTTCGATTTAATAGAGGATTTAAATGAAATTTGTTTTAATGAGTAAAACGGTTTAGTTCGCCATTTTTATAATTTCAGTAGCAAACGAATTGGACGTAAATATTTCATTCATAATTTTTGTGGAGAATTCACTCCCGAAGCATGGGAAATATAGCATGACATGCATGTGGGAGGCCAAATGAGAAAAAGATCCGCATTTCCTTATCGGGTTTGTTACAAGATGCCGTTCAATTAAACGAGCGACCGCATGGTTATTACGGACACAGGCGATCTCTTTGAGCTTGGCCACTCATACTGGCGCCACTGGAATGCCACACGGCAATTATAATGTTTGTAGATTTACAATTTATGATGGGTTTATTTAACGGCTTCTCAGCTAAATTTTCATACTAGTGATGAATTATTCTCCATATTATTAATGGGATAAACCGATGGAAGGACTAATTACCGCGCGTCACCAGAGTTAAATAATTTAAATACAGCATAAAGATGATTAACTCTCTGACAAGAATTACGTCTCCTCCCCGCCGCAGCGCCTAATGGAGACGTTTAGATATAAAATAATCTATTGAAACTTGTAATTTTATCTATGATTGGCCCTCTCCATATGAAAAAAAATTTATCGAAATTTATAACTGATTCATACACATCAAAATCAAGACTCAAAAAAACTTGTAGGAAGGAAAAAGCAAAAATAAATAGAAGGGAGAGTGGGGTAAAACGGCCCCTTTTGACTTTTTTTTTCGATACTCATAACTCAGAACCAAATTCATTAATTGAGATCAGTCTAGGCTAAAGGGGAAGAAGTGTAGTTTCCATGGAAAAAAAATGATTCCATTTTATTTAAAGTTGAATGAGCGGTTAACATTTTTGAAAAAATCAAAAGGGGCCGTTTTACCCTACTCTCCCCAATAAATAAAAATAATAATAACAACTTTGAAAAAGTGAACTAATGCTAAGAAACTACTGATATTTGACATCCGTCGTGGTGGTGCCTGGCGTGCACTCCGGTTTAACTATTTCCTCTCTGCATTTGCTCATAATTGTCCACAGGGACGCAGTGGATTACAAACGACAGAGTAAACGCGTCTTTTTGGATGGAGAAATCCGCTCTTCGTGAGTCTTTCATGTTTATTATCCTCACAATTTCTCCTTGTCAACCGGGGAATTCTCAATTATTGATTAAGCAAAGTAGCAAAAGACACGACCTATACCCCCCAACGTTTTCTATCCGTTTTTTTTCTCTAATTTGTCTTTTTTTGCTTTTTTTATTTTTATACGCGACTTTTTATCCGTTATCTACTAGTTTTAAACGAGTTAACAGTTGCATTTCCTACCAAAAGTAGAAGAATAGATTAAAGATGCATCTTTGTCTCCTCATCAATACGACACGTCGAGAGCGGAAATTTAAAAGCCTAAACAACGCAGACATTACCACAAAGTTGAATCGAATTGCTAGTTCTATGTTTTCTATGTCGTAAGGAATACTCCTCTTCAAGTTATTTGACTCATAATACAGCAGGTGCTTAGATGAAGCCGGAAGTTAAGTCGAGACGAGAAACATTTCTATCGTCAGTGTTACTTCCGGTGGCTGTCCTTTTCCGCATTGTTGGTTGTATAACACTCATGATGATCCTCAAAGTTGGTTCAAGCGTGAGGAAGAGACGGAGAGGGGCTGGGAAGGCTGAGATATGTCGGAAGCCCGACAAGTACCCAGCATCGAGATGAAAAAGCTCTCACAACGTTGAATATTCATTCGATCGTCTCGCTCGCCTTGCTGACACCTCCTCTTCGTCCCTTCTACTTTTTTCCCCTCATTCATTCCTTCCCCGACCTTATTTTTACGGAGCATATTCTTGTCTAGGTACGCAGATACACGTGGGTGGAAAGTTTTACGTTTGGCTGTCAAACCACCGCGGTGACGGAAATGACCAATATATCAAACATGTTATTTGCAGGAGTAATGAGCAATATTGTTCTTTCTTGACGGAACATTCAATTAGAAAGATGAAAATATTTAAAATTATGTAATGATTTTTTTTATGAGTATAAATCGTTTTTAACGATCACAAAGGTGGATAATAGAAAAAAAATGAAAAACAGCAAATCTGCTATTTGTCTTCATTGTAACCATTGTGTGAAAACTTGGCAGTGTACCGGTAGAGCTGTCGGTACAGATGATTTCTACACCCAGTAGAGACCCCAATGCACAGCTTCGGTAATAGCGCACATGGTATAATAGAAAAACATGATAACTTACCGGGATAGTTGCAGCTTCTCTCATCACTGCCATCCTCGCAATTTTGAATAAAATCACACCGTTGCCTCTGCAAGATGCACCGACCGACGTCACAAGAGAATTCATCACTTCCGCAACCTGTAATCAAAATTAATAGAATCAAAATACTGTATCACTGACGATATAGAATACTCTTACTGTTTATCTGGATTGTTTCACTGAAGAAGAAACAGAAGAACAAATTATGAAAAAAAGAAAAAAAAGGAAGAAACATACTCGTTCCACAATCCTCCTCATCAGCACCATCGTCACAATCAGGAATGCCATCGCACTCTTGCACCGAACAAATGTATCTACTTCCATCTTTACAAGGAACTGCATCATCGCCGCGGCAATTGTTTTCAGAGGGAGGCCTTGGTAAACGTTTGGGCTCGTTTGTGTCATTAGTCGGTGATAGAATACCTGGATACTCAGTTTCACTGTCATAATCTGAGTCAGTGATTGATAAAATTGAGGAAAACGAACACAAAACAGAATAAAGTAAACTTTGAAAGAACAAAAAAGAATTAAGAATGATGGAAAAAATTATGGTGTTGAAGACTGAAATTAAATGTTCGGATAATGAAAAGGGGGTACTGAATACTTACGAGTTTCTTCAGTTGGGCTTGCTGTACAGTCCAACTCGTCAGACTGATCTGGACACTGGGGCACACCATCGCAACGTGCACTTAGAGGCACGCAAGTACCATCTCTACATTTAAGATGAGTGTGCTCGAAACATTCTAATGTGCATTAAAATAGACAAAAAAAAAATACAACATATGGAACTAAATTTCCTAATGTTTTATCAATTTCTATGATATAGTGAAATCACAATTATTACGATTTTGAAATCTACAGTGCAACCAATTAAACTGCCCAAAACAATATTATACTGCTCACCTGGGAAGCTACGGAATGTGAATCCTTCGGGGGACACCTGAACATTTCCTAGGACATGCATCTGCAACTGTTCTTCCAGGATTTCCCGCACTTGGGACTCGTAAGGCGTAGTTGACCCAATGTCCAGAGTGACTTCTGAAGTAAATGCATCATCTTTTGGTCTGGAAATTTGGAGGGCATTAGATGTGTTCAAAAATTATCCAACTATTTCTGATAATGAGATGTTGGAATTCAGACTGAAAAATATTTAATTAAGCACTTTGCTCCAGAAAAATTCTTTATCTCTCCCAGATGAAAAAATACTTGTAAAAAAATCAAATTTTCATTAAAGTGTGAATTGGTTTCATTTGACCAATTTCATTGGTAGCTATGAAACTGTTTGAACAATATAATGATAATAAAAGAAATTGCCAAAACTTTATTGAATTTTATTTAACAGTGACGATGAGCTACTCACGATATTTTAACGACATTAGCAACATGATCATGGTTGGGAATGCGTTGAGACAGCAGTTCATCGAGTGCTTGAGTCAAATTTTTGCTCAGCTGTACGTAATCAGAACTCCTCGTGTCAGTGTATTCAGCGATGTACGGTTCTTGTACAGTCACAGTGATTCGGTAGAACTCTGTATCATGAATAATCATCAATGAATGAGATTAATAGAATCGCAATTAGATTTCTCAATATGCAGTGAATAAACTATTTCTCTCATTGTGTTATTTAGTATTCTTGAAAATGAATATGAAACCCAGTAATTTTATTCAATTGAAGGAAAAACACTTACTAGGCTGCCGTCCTCCTTGTGGCTGTCTATTTGTATGGATCGAGTCCTCAGCGGCACTTCCTTCGACCTCTCCGGAGCCAGCCGCGAGATCCTCATCGTCTGGATTATCGTAATCAGGTCGTTGTCTCGACGCCGCCGGTTCTTCAATGTCATTGCCCTAACATTTTCATCATTCATATATATAATTTTCTGTACTACTTCTGACGATTTCTCGTCTGGGAATTGGTATTGCATACTTCCCAAATTCGAAAACTTGAAAATCACTACAAAAAAATCTTGTTCCGGGGTGCTGCGATGGGTTTTTTTAATTGTGTGGTTGGCCAGTCCTCGCCTTCGGCTCGGTCGCCAACGCCACACGAGTAAAAAACCTCATCGCAGCAGCCCGGAAAAATACTATTTCCGTGTGAGTGATTCCCACAAGAAAAAAAAGGGTGAAATTTACCGCCAGAGGGACACGGTGTAGAGTTTTGAACTCTCTTTCAATAAAATTAATATGCAAAATAAGTAAAAGTCGACTTAACTCGCAGGAATCGCAGGCTTTCCATCAATAACTCATTTTCGGAAAAAAAACCGACTTATTTTCCTTCACCACTTTACTACTGATTTTCATTGGATTGACTTTTTTCATAATTGAAACAATGAAATGAACTAGCTCCAACTTATTACTCCTCTCAGTGAATAATTATGAGTTTTTATATACAAATTTCATTGAATTATATAACGAAATATAACAAAATATATATAACGAAAAATTACCTCGTCATTTTTGTCGACATTTCCATTGACATGATTTGAATCGCCAATAATTTCTTCACTGTTTCTAGCAGTGCGATGATGCAGCGTGGTGGCATAGTCGATTAAATCTGTTGTAGCTACTGTAGTTGGTTCTGTATCTACAAATGGAAGGAGCAATTTTTTATATGCCTTGAATTTTTATGTAGACGGAAAGGTGTGTTTACCTGGAGCTACTGTTGTGGTTGTCGTTGGTTTAAACCAATCGAACAAATTAAATTGCCTTTTAACCCGGCTGAAGAATGTGTCCACAGTTTTGTCAACTACTGGAACTGAAAATGACGCTTGTTTCCCGTCTGAATCGAAGACCAAGTCATCATTCTGTAACACAACGAATGGATAGTTGAAATTTTTATAATCATCATTGCCATATTGCCAGAAATTTAAGAGTTGTTGAAAAAAAATGAGAAATAAAGTCTCGATTAACAGCGGAATAAAAAAAACAAATATACGTATGTGGGTTACGATCTACTGTGTCCGAGAATATACCACGATGTAGAATCGGCCAGTGTATAGGACGAAAAAGATTCTCATAGTAACGGTTGCTACGTTTTCGAGTTTTGCACGTCTCAACTTTGCCTTGGCGAGTATCGTATGAAGTATTCTCACGTGCCACTCATAAAGAACCAATTCTCACCTAAACACACGATATAAATTCAGCATCGGCGGGCCATTTTGTCCGGTTCTCTTCATCGTTAGGCGTGATTCGTAAATTCGATACTCAATGCATCATTTTTCTTCAATATTTTGTTGCTCCCTTTGGAATATTAAATGACAATTTTTTTATATTTTTCATGTTGTTTATTTAAAATAAATTTGCAAATGCATGAAAAGAAAAAATCAGCTGATTTTCATTACATCGTCAACCCAATGTTCACCCCAATAAAAATATGTACAATTTTGAAAAGCAATTATTTTTCTTCAGGATTGTGATAGAACGTCACTCTTAGACACAAGGAATGTCTCGAGTTTCGCCGATGTGACACATTGCTATCTTGGTGAAACCCTCTCCAGCACCGGATGTAAGTATATATTGCTCAAGGTTGAAAGCCGAATCTCCCAAGAAATAAATATAAAAGTTAGGGTAAAACAAAGAATAGCAAAAAGAAAGACATTGTGAGATCGATTCAAAGCGTCGCGAGAGTAGCAAAAGTGTATTAGTTTGTTCCAAAAATAATTCACCGTCCGTAATTCTCAAGAGAATTGGTACGCACCACACTCATTGGTATACTCTTGCGTAAGCTGTTAAATTTTCCCTTTTGTTTATTTTTTCAGTCTATATAAATAAACAAGACTATTTCCTTCAGGCGTGTGTTTATGTGAGATACAATTTCAATGGAAATATTTGATATTTATGGAATTGTGGTAAACGATTTGTGTTCAACATCAGAAGGAAATTGGTTGAAACAAAAATGCTTTTCTTTTTTTTCTGTTTTTTTTTCAACTTAAAAATACAAGTCATGCCATTGTCACTTTTGAGTTTGATCCCCTTAATTTGAAAGAAGAAGACATAGGGCATCTTGTAGCCCTCTTTGCAACGTAACACGGGTAAAACGAAAAACTTTGTTATTCCGTGCAAGTTTTACCAAGGAGGGGGTGAGGATTTCAACGCTAAGTCCACTCCATGATCCTTTTTCCTGGTACCGGCCAAGTACGTGCTCATACTTCGACAAAACAGTGGGTTGATGGTGGCCTCAGGTAGTCCAAAATCCTCGGAATATTTTTTCCTCTTCTATGCCTTCCCCCCCCCAGACACACTTTTCTTCCACCTGTACTGTGACAGTCTTACGTGTAAACGCATACTAAGAAAAATCAAGTGATTTGTCACATTAATCCTCGACGGAGTGATGATGACAGAATTGTTAGCCGAACTCGTTCCATATTTTGCCGGAGCTGGGTACTAATTATCCACAGCGACGAGGATAATGTGATGGAGGAAGAGAGTAAGTTGGGTGCAGTGGAATTTCGAAAGCATCGTCCACACGTGAGACAACAGAGCATGGGACACTTTGTAGCGTTTGGTTGAGTCATTAACACTAGGCATTCATTTCGAAAAGGTGTCTGTTATTATGGTAATCTGAGAAATGCTGTCGAGAATTTTATAATGTATAAAATGGCCTTTGAGGCAAATCTCTATTATAATCATCATTCTAGAAACGTTGAATTTTCAATAGTTTTCAAAATATTTCAATTGCAAACTAATTGTCAGCGGTAACTTATTCTCAGATAAACACTTTAGGTCGTGATAACCAAAAAAATCTCTAATCTCCAATCTAACGTACCAACCCGTCACCCTAATGAAAATCTACAGTTGGTCCGTTGGACGTGATGGCTCTATGCTCTACCCTTCACCGCCTCAATGATAAAGAGGAAATTGAGGGTAAGGAGAACCAACTGGAGGTAGGAGATGAGAAAAAAAAGACAACGAAGTAGAGCAGGGCGATCTCTCGTCCTTTGTCTTAAGCCCGTGGTATATTAATGCGAAGAACATGTTACATGTAGGCCGGGTAGTTGAACAGAGAGGACACCCTCTTAAAAAAAAAGGAGGGGAAAACAACTGGTGTAGAATACTAACGAGTCAACGTGCCAAATCTCCCGAGAAAGACTCCGTTTAACCGCACCTTTGCATTTTAACAAGTTCGAATGGAAGAGTAACGAGTTGCAAGGTCCCAGGGTCTTTTCATCACAAAGGGGTGATGATGACATGTTGTCAAAGGGAAACAAACATTGATACATTTTTTTAACCATGTTTTACTTTACTATCATAATTTTTGGGGAATTTCTACATGATGTATTTTGCCACACAATTGACAATTTTGGATTACGAAAAATAAAAAAAAATCAGATAACATTCGAAAGATAGTACACCCGGGCCTTAATTGAAAACTGACCTAAATTTAAATTATTCATTTGTGGAGGCGTTGAATAAAATCGGGAGCTATTTCTGTCGATGAACATTATGGAATGTTGTACAATATTATTCACGATTAATTATTCAACAGTTCACAGTGAAATTTGTGAATAATCAATTGAGGAAAATCATTTTAAATGCAAGAAAAACACAATTTATGATCGTTTAGTTTAAAAATCAGATCAAATCAATTTATCTATAAATAGTGATTATGGAAGATGATAAATTTTCCATTTATATTTGAATATTTGAAAAAATGACAATAACCTCTGCATGCATGAATAATACAATGAATGACACTTAAAACTGTTTAATGGAATTATCTGAAATGGATAATTCTTCTGAAAAGTTGAGCTCTTATTTTTAAAATAAAGCCAGACGCTACACTCNTTCGAAAGCATCGTCCACACGTGAGACAACAGAGCATGGGACACTTTGTAGCGTTTGGTTGAGTCATTAACACTAGGCATTCATTTCGAAAAGGTGTCTGTTATTATGGTAATCTGAGAAATGCTGTCGAGAATTTTATAATGTATAAAATGGCCTTTGAGGCAAATCTCTATTATAATCATCATTCTAGAAACGTTGAATTTTCAATAGTTTTCAAAATATTTCAATTGCAAACTAATTGTCAGCGGTAACTTATTCTCAGATAAACACTTTAGGTCGTGATAACCAAAAAAATCTCTAATCTCCAATCTAACGTACCAACCCGTCACCCTAATGAAAATCTACAGTTGGTCCGTTGGACGTGATGGCTCTATGCTCTACCCTTCACCGCCTCAATGATAAAGAGGAAATTGAGGGTAAGGAGAACCAACTGGAGGTAGGAGATGAGAAAAAAAAGACAACGAAGTAGAGCAGGGCGATCTCTCGTCCTTTGTCTTAAGCCCGTGGTATATTAATGCGAAGAACATGTTACATGTAGGCCGGGTAGTTGAACAGAGAGGACACCCTCTTAAAAAAAAAGGAGGGGAAAACAACTGGTGTAGAATACTAACGAGTCAACGTGCCAAATCTCCCGAGAAAGACTCCGTTTAACCGCACCTTTGCATTTTAACAAGTTCGAATGGAAGAGTAACGAGTTGCAAGGTCCCAGGGTCTTTTCATCACAAAGGGGTGATGATGACATGTTGTCAAAGGGAAACAAACATTGATACATTTTTTTAACCATGTTTTACTTTACTATCATAATTTTTGGGGAATTTCTACATGATGTATTTTGCCACACAATTGACAATTTTGGATTACGAAAAATAAAAAAAAATCAGATAACATTCGAAAGATAGTACACCCGGGCCTTAATTGAAAACTGACCTAAATTTAAATTATTCATTTGTGGAGGCGTTGAATAAAATCGGGAGCTATTTCTGTCGATGAACATTATGGAATGTTGTACAATATTATTCACGATTAATTATTCAACAGTTCACAGTGAAATTTGTGAATAATCAATTGAGGAAAATCATTTTAAATGCAAGAAAAACACAATTTATGATCGTTTAGTTTAAAAATCAGATCAAATCAATTTATCTATAAATAGTGATTATGGAAGATGATAAATTTTCCATTTATATTTGAATATTTGAAAAAATGACAATAACCTCTGCATGCATGAATAATACAATGAATGACACTTAAAACTGTTTAATGGAATTATCTGAAATGGATAATTCTTCTGAAAAGTTGAGCTCTTATTTTTAAAATAAAGCCAGACGCTACACTCCGAGAAAAATATGATTCTTCTGACTATATTCCATCACCATCGAATTATAGTCAAAAAGTGCTCAACAATTTTGCATGGGTTACGGTAATTATGGCCGGGGAAGTGATTACTACAATGGAATGTAGTCATTGCAACTATTTTATAGTTCTACTCACGATAGATTTGTCGTGGTTACTTTTGAACTTTGCTTAGTTTAACTGCATTTTGATTTGCAAAAATTACGTTTGTGAAGTTACTATAATGTTATGTGCAGCATACAAAAAAAAATCGTATCTTTCACCAAAATTGCCTCAACTATTTTTTCATTGTAAATCGAACTTCAGATTTTTCTGTCAGTGTAAATCCCAGTAATATATACTCAAATTTAGCTTAAAATATCCTGGAAATTGTCAGGTTTACCGAGTAATGTCAAGAGATATTTTTTTATAGGGAACAAAATTTTCGCAAAAAAATGTCTTTTGATATTTTCTTGGAAAATCACTCATTTTCGCGGTCATTTTAATAATAAATTCCTCTTCCTGTGTTAATTTGAAAAAGTTGAATCACTTGATTGCTGCTGTCACCCAGATAAACTCATTATCTTTAGAGTAATCATTTTATAAATTGAGGTCAATAGATTTGTCATTATCTTGCAATGAATTACAAGTAAAGAGCCAGCTTCAATCTCAGCAAATGACTAATGATTTGAGGAATTTGTCAAGACTTGTTCATTCGCAAAAAAAATGGGTTCTCAAAACGATTAAATTGGAACCCCGACGGCGAGTGCACCATCAGGCACGTAAATAGAAACCTTTGCAATTTGTATTTCAAAGCATTTATGCGTATCTCTATTTCTGATCACTAAACATTTCGAACATTTAACTTGAGTCTTAGGGGTGGCATTTTCTCCGTAATACTTCTATTCCTCCTCGTACAATCACGTCCGGTCGCCAGATTTCCTCGCCCGAGGTTACAGCAGCATAAAGACACAATAAAAAAAAATCATCGGTTTTTTAATTTTATTTTATTTATTTTTTCATAATAAGAAAATAATTTCAACTAGATTTTGTCGACTAGTACTAGGAATCGATGAGCATTATAGAGATAAGAAATGGAATACGTCGGACTCTCTTTTTTTCTCTCTCTCTCTCTCTCTCTCTCTCTCTCTCTCTTTCTCTCTCTCTCTCCCTATACTTGCACAAACAAGAAGGCTATAGGGTGGTTAAAAAAGCCGCTGTTTGAATTAAACCAGATGCGTTTCAACGATTGACATTGATAGGTCAATCAGTCCATTGTATCAGTCCGATATTCAACGATGGGTAATAATTCTGGTATTGAAGATGAATTTCTTTAGAGAATTTCGTTACGTTCACATCCGACTGAGGAATGACATCATTCGCAGATGTACCAGTTGAAAAAAAAAATACTCATTCCAGTCGTCATCATGTCATTTTGTTGTACGAGTTACGCAATCCAGAAGAAAACGATAGGTCGCATCCTCGAATACCAAGTACGATATCTTTATTCACATGAATTGTTAATTTTGTCCTCGAGAATTATTGGGTGGGCCTTTTGCAGTTAGTCCTATGCACAGCATTGGCTATCGACATTTGACATGATCTTGAGAGGACAGAAGCTGCTTGTAGTTATTTTTAAACTCATAAAATAATCGGGCAAAATTAAGTCATATATGGACGATAAATATAGTAATACCGGGAATCGGATAAAAACAAAAAAAGGGATTCCCCAAAGAGATGAAGAACAGAATAAATCCGAGATACCGCACGAAAAAAGCGACAATAATAAAGAAGTGGGAATAAATCCGTCAAAAATACTAAGCTAAAACGAGCCGGTTGGATGAGGATTTGTCGCTTGGGATCTTAGACAATGGACTATTAGGGCAGTTCTGTAGTAAGCCGCTTGCCATCCCCACCACCCTCTAACTCCTGAAGGAGATTTTCTGGTGAGGGTGTAAGCACGCGGTACTCACTCGACTCAGTATCCCACCCCTCATCCGCACAACCACAGCCACTTGACGCTCCCTCGAGTTTTCTCCCACTGTTTTACTGTATATTTCAACGCCTATTTACAACCCCCATCCTCTCATACCCCTCGTGTCGTCTCCTTTACCCCCTGCGGTGACACGTCCGCCGGCGACTTTTCGTCCATTTCCAATTTCTTTCACTCTTTCTTTTAATGCTCTTTCTAATTCGTGAGATTTTTTGAATGAAATTGGAATGAAAGGAGAGTGATGGGAATGGTACCTAGCACTGGGATGCCCACAAAATTTCCTGTGACATTGCCTTGACACGACAGGTTATTTTAAAATTTCTTCAAGAATTGGTTTGTATGCAATGAATCGAAGCTAAAAGCTCATGTATTAGTATTGTTACTGCTATTCCTGCATGACAATCAAATTTTTTTTTTCAACATGAATGATAATATTTTTTGTTTTTTCTTTGTTTTACTTCTGTAAATGAAAAATTGTGAGAGATGTATCTAAAGTAGAAATTTCATTACATTTCCGCCATATATAAAAACTGTCTGAATTCCGCAAATGCTTTTCATGTGACTGACATACGTCCCATGGTAAGCGCAGTATAAAACATTTGCCTCTTCATTCAACCCGCAATTCTTTTTTCCATATTCATACGAGTCAGACACTTCCGTGTACTGAAAATTGATGTTAATTGGTGTTACAAACGTGATACACACTGTAGCGCAAATTTTCTGGAGTCTAGCGGTTCGGTGAGCGAAAGGCTGACTCTAACTGCCAAGTTCATTGTCTGCGGTGCATATAGATTCTCGGTGAATTTTGAGGTAAATTAACTAGATACCGAAACTCGACGGTGAGGGGGTCGAGATTGTGAGGTCTCAAATTTCCAATTATCATCAAAATTCTGCAGTTGTGTAATAATCTCCCCGGTAGAATTGGAAAGATAATGAAGAACCGGTTCAAGGGAGTTGAAAATTCTCACGATAATAAATTCAAGTATACCATGAGTGGATCA
The DNA here is from genome assembly GCF_001412515.2 of Diachasma alloeum. Classification (NCBI taxonomy): domain Eukaryota; kingdom Metazoa; phylum Arthropoda; class Insecta; order Hymenoptera; family Braconidae; genus Diachasma; species Diachasma alloeum. Next base: position 69,926 of record NW_021680478.1, read on the forward strand.
TGATAATATGCAATTATTATTGAATCACAGACCATTTTGCAATCTTGTAAAACAATTCGAATTAATCTGTCATAATAGAATTTATTCAATTGTCATATTTCCAAGAATGAAAAAGTGGGGAGATCAGGTGAGAATGTTCTCATCAAAAAGCCATGGAATATTGACGACCTTTTTTTGTCCCAGTACTGAATGACATCATTGAGAAATAAATTTTAGGGATATGACCTTTCGAAACGGAAATACATATTTCTTTTTTTATATGCAAAACATGAAATGATTCTTCTTTTGAAAATTGAGAGAAAAAAATCTGGTTTTAAAGCCTACCATACATGGCATTGGGATGTCTGTATCTTGTGGTTGCATATACGAATATCAACGAGTTGAGAGGAAAAGATTAATGTGGATTGAATGCGTGCACCCGTTAGTTCTCTTGCCGTCACCACTTTCTCTACTGTAAACAGAAATTGAAAAAACGCTTGGTGACGATAAAATATTTTGCGAAAAGTTTTGTCATACTCTTCAAGTGAATTTTTTTCTCGTTATTTAAACATGTTAGTTTTTTAATAACATGTTTCTAATCCATTAATAATTTTATTGGCAATTAAATGCAATGAAAACAAATCATAAATGATCTCCAATACCATAATTGTCTATAATTTATTCCAAGTGAAAAAAAACTGATTGAGACACATTCTCCAGACTTATTATAGAAATGCGTAATAACCCCGATTTTTTTTTCTTATATTTACTTTACATTCGGTTATGCCCGAACTTTCGACCGTAATCTCCGAGGTCAGATATAAAAGAGGGTCGGGCCAGTATTCGTAAAATATTTTCTTCTCCCTCGTTTATTTTACTGAAACTTTATTTTTATTATTTTCTTTCAATTTTTATAATTCTCTTTAAATTATTCACGGTTCAAAATTGAGTTATGATTTTTTCAAGGCCGACGAGAATGTTTATTCTGCGGTATCGTGGTATTTCCAGGCATGGTGAACGCATCTGCCGCATGTTCGATTATATAGGACATGAATCAATTACCATCGACACATTCATAATACATACATATTCTTTTCAATTGTTAATTCAACGGTCAGTAGATTTTAGATTTTGGTGCCTACCTTTAAATCTATGGGGGATAGGAAAATTTTGTCTAAAAATTTAGTTTGGAGAAAAAAATTGACTTCTGTTCATTTTTTCAAAATCTCACTTGAATTAATTAAATTATGTCATGATATAGATAGTTGAGATCCACTGAATTGCCAAGAGAAGATAACGTATCACGGCGACGAAGGTCTCGAAAACCGGCTCACGTTATTTTTGCTCCTTCAATTAGTCACGGATAGGAGAAGGTACTTTCAATGTTGAGTATATTGACCAAATATATCAATTACATCATAAAGTAACATGCATTGGGATTGGATGTGAGCATCAAATATTCACCTCGTAGCAATAATGTCGTTGAACTCGGATGAATGTTATCAGTGGGACCCGAGAGGGGCGCACCAGGTGCCCGGTATATCTCAGTGCACGTTACACACTTTTACATTCTGATAACAATCGCCTGAACACTCGTGAAATCTTGGTAAAAAAGTATTTAGTTAAAAAAATTGTTAGTTTTTTTTACTGACTTGAATCAGTTTATTATCATAGTACTACATCGGATTACATTTTCCGCGTGGCCCAAGTTTTTCGACGAAAAAACATACAGAAAATTGAGGAATGTTTCAATAAATTCTTCCTTATCCGAAAAGGTCATAAATCCGTGGGCTGCCTTTGAGGTTTATTCGAGCATATGAAATCCCGACTGCCCGTATTTTTTTTCTTTAGTATTCGCTGTAAGAACGAGTCGGGGTATTACTACACTTTTTTTCATTTTGCACTTTTTTTTATCTATTATAAAAATTTGGGAGTGAACAAATTTATATAATAGATTAAAAAAAGTGCAAAATGAAAAATGACAATTTTTGATACCTCATTCCATCGATTTCTTTCCCTTTTTATAAAAATTTGAGAGTGAATAAATTTTTATAAAAAGGGAAAGAAATCGATGGAATGAGGTATCAAAAATAATATATTTTCATGAGATGGTTATACCCAACGTTGTGATTTAAAAGGAAGCAAGTGGGGTACTGCAACGGCAAATAGTCCGTGACATCATTGTATTTTCGTAAAGCTTTATACCAACTCGTGGGCTCTTTTCACTATTTATAAAACTGTCTAATTTATGCGCGATGTTCTCATGCTCGAGAATTGTATGAAACAAGTGGTGATGGATCATGAAACAATTGAATATCTCATCTCACTGATGGATAAGTTAATTGAGACAGAGAACACGAAGAAATGGGGACAAAATATTACTGTCGGGAGTTTTATGGAGTCATTGCGAGGTGAGAATAAGTGAGATGATATCTTTATGATTCTATATTCATAAATTGTTCATGGAACCTTTTCAAATACTCAATTATTGAAAAAAAAAATAGCATCGAATTTCACCTGTAATCTACATAATTCATGCCCCCCCCCCCCCCCCCCCGCCGATATTTCAGATCTTAAGAATCGTTACACAATAAGGATGGGGAAGAATCGATGTTTGTCCTTTGATTCTCGGAGAGGGCGAAAAGCGACGAAGAATATCAGATTCATGAGGTGTGAATAATGCAAGATACGACGTGAATTTCTACGTGGTGTTAAATTTGGCTCGTCTTACACTCAACGCACATACGTTAGATATATATTACATATCCTCCACTATGGGGAATGAGCATATGTACACATGTGCACAAAGAATATCTCCGGGTGATATCGTCACCGGGTCGACGCAACAGAAGTTCCCAGAAAGAAATAGCACTCATCCCGGTTTTTATTTTTTCACTCGTCGATTTTGTCAGAAATCGCGTTCCTTATATTTTTTATATATTGTACATATGATGTTCTGTTGACAGTTTATCTGTGCGCTCTATTCGCTTGAAGATTGTGCATGAACTTTATGGGTTTCCCATCATAATATACAAGGAAAAAAAAAGATGAAATGACATCTGTTGAGCAGTTGTATGAAGACTGGAGAGAAGTTTCGAGTCTAAAGAAAAAATTTATCAAAGTTTTGTTCATAAATGTTAGCAATTTTTTCTGGCTTTATATTTATCTCGTACAAGATAGATGAAGCACGCAATTATTGAACCACTTTGCCTCTATTACTTGTACTATGCAACCTATAGCCCTATTTATTTAACATCAAAGAATACCCTTCATCTCTACATATGTAATCCAATATGAAAGCAATGAGAGAAAAGAAAGCAAGAGAGATAGAGTGAGGGGGGGGGGGGAGGACAAAACCAACGGCGAAGGTGAAAAATTATCTTTTGTCATTCTTTGCAAAGTTCAGTTATTCTTTCTATTTACTTTTTCTCTTTAGAACCGAACAGTATAGAACACACCCACTCCGCCCTTTCAAACCAGTTTGACTCGTCGCCTACGCGTATCCCGATGCCTTATAATACCACACGCATGGGGGACAAGAGGATTTAAAATTAAAAGAAATAAAAGGGAAGAGGAATATACGGTACAGACGCATCATAACCTTGGGATTTCTACTCTTCCACCAATAATCCACAATATTTTCAATGTTCTTAAACTCTTGCTTATTAACATTATATTAATATTCACTGGTGAAATCACAGTTGAGAAATATTAAAAAGTATAAAACAAAAGTACATTTAAAAAATCGAAAAATTGTATGGAAAACAATGGAATTGTTTGAATCATTTTCTTCTATTAGATAGAAGGGAAACGAAATGAAAAGTTTTTCATTACACTATCATTCTCATTAAGTTACGTTTTTCCGATTTGAAAATACTGTGAAATTGTCAAATTGTTAATATTAATGATTTGAGGAGTTTCATTTTGTCCAAAGTTTATACTGAACTAGGCGACTAAATACAAAGTAGTATGTGAGAGAACACCAGAATTTTGATACAGTTGCATGCAATGTGTTCTTCAGTGGGGGCTTAAAACGCCGGAGGAGTAGAGATCCTACCTGCCCGAGCGTCGAACTTACTGCGGGAAATTGTTCAGCTCTTCAAATAGACGAGCAAAGGAGTTACTTCCGTCTACTGTATCACTTGCTTGATCATATTCCTTCATATCGCTAAAAACTCTTCCTAATATTATGTACCGCCAATTTCGCGTGCGAATTGCCGGAATTACTCAATGCTTTCATTTGATTTCCAACAAATACTCCGGTCTGTGCGTTAATCATCAATTTTCAATTGACAGTTTTTTCTCATTTCATTAAATTATTGATTCAGTAAATTTCTAGAAATTCATTGGAATAGTCAATTGACCGCATTCAAGCGGAAATGCATTATTTTTTCCCAGATATTTGCAATCAATGGTATGAAATTTCAATGAGTTGTCCAGATATCATTTGTGATTTGCGTACTAAATTTCTTTGGACCTTTCTGATGAAAATGTACAACTTAGTCTTGAATTCCTCAATAAATCAAAATCAATGACATGTTATGTATTTTGTCTGCGGCTGGTGTCACATTACCAGACTCTTTATTTATTATCAACGCAATCGTAATTTGATCCTCCTCGGAAATCTCTCATCATTCATAACCCAATCGATGTGCCTTCATCCGCTCAATAACTTTCTAAGCATCGAATTATTATATTTACCCGAAGCCCTTGAATGGCCTACATGGTTGAAGGTATTATTATTATTATTATTATTATTATTATTATTATTATTATTATTATTATGATTTTTTAAATACATTTTTTGCACAAAAAAGAGTTGATTAACATACGAGAAGTTGTTTGGGCGCATTTCAATGTCTAACACAGAAACTTATGAAATTGCGAAACCCTAACACAGATCAACTAAACTTATCTTCGTTTGCTTATGTATACATAAGTCTTCTGTATTTTTTTCCTCTTACTTTTCGTTTCCCGTTTTATTTTCATTGTTTACTTATATAATGAATAATGCGAATGAAAATTATTATATGACATATTATTCTTCTCTATAAAAATTTGGCATCTCTTATATTATTTTTTTAAACTCATCTCACCTCCCTCTACACTATCACCCCTTCCCAGCTACCCCAATATTCCAGCCGGAGTTAATTCAATCGATCACGTAGATGAATGTAAAAAGAAGAAAAGAGAAACAAAAACCGAGGGAATTATTAATGGAGTTAAGCCATCAATATTTGGGGGTAAATCCTCATTGCTCCTTCTCCCCATTCTTGTCTTTAAATCCAGATACCCAACCGACTCTTTTAAAAATTGTCATCTCTTACACTCAGACATTTAAGATATTGTCAATTACCATTGTCAATCCAGCATCAATATTGTAATAAAAAATTCATTGGACTGCAACGCCGCCGAGCAATCAAATTATCATAGAGTTGAAAATATGAAGAAATGAGCTGTCTCAACACAACCGTAACGAAATCACTTTTTCATAGATAATGAATTTAATTCAATATCCGGTTGTCGAGACTTGTGATTTGGTGACAGGATTAATATATTATAAATCACAAGAGGAAACTCTTCATTGAGAACGTTTCCTGTCAATTCATAGTTTCCAATGCCAAAGAAATATCACGGAAAATTGAATTTTTCGAGTCTGGACGGGGAAGCGGTACCTTTATTTTTAGAAGATTTATCGAGAATATTGGTAAAAAATAAGGGAAAACGGATAAGATAAATTGATGACTTGATTACATATAAAAATCTGTTACTATTCCATAGCATCGGGGATATTTCTTATCGCAATTGCTGACCGTTATCATCCGCGCATCGATTTTTTTTCATGAATGTATCGCCAGTATTGAATTGAAAGAATTCTATTAAATTTTTTTCGTTTTAATTTATTTGAACCGCCTTCGCGACTGATAATCATTGACAATTATTGCATTTAATTTAATTTCAATTCAAGGTTGATGGATCTTGACAAATCAATCGAGACGTTCAGTCGTTCGTCTGTCTCTTGCGCACAAAAATTGCTGCTGAAATTTTGAAATCTCGAGACGTTCAGATTATCTTAGTAAATTCCTCAGCTGATCCCACAAATATCACGGAAATTCTCAGAATACGGTGTCTACTGTCTGCCATCAGTCCCCCTCGTCTACCTCCGCGATTCTATTCCTAACACCGGTAGACACTCACACGGCCAAGATCAAATTTGTTGAGTTGATTTCTTTGAGCAAGTCTGTGGAATATCACGACTGCCATTAACATCTCATTTATAGCTTATCGAGATTGTACGAGTTGTGTATAAAGTTGAAAAAAAAAGAAAAAAAAAGAAAATGTACAAGTTGCAGTTATTTCTTATATGTCTGCTTTTAAAGACAAATCGTAAGAGCCTTTTTCTGCAAGACAAATTTCGGAGAACATCTCACGAAATAATCTTTGGTCTCTAATGCCAGTCAAGTTCCTGGAGAATTATCGTGTTACATCACTTATGTAGATATTGGTGTTTAGCAATTTATGTAAATTATGTAGTTTCCAGTCTTTTTTTTCAGTGCCCTTCAATTGATTTCAGATTTTCATTGCCTCAAGATACAATAAGATACCAAACAACAAGGAATGTGACAGTAATTTTCTTGAAATTGAATATTGCAAATTGTACGTGTACAGTTGTTGTAGATTAAACTACACCGATTTATTGGGAATTTAAAAATTAAGTTTAAAAGAAAAACAAAAAATACTTTTCCCAACTATTGATGAAATTCACCACTGAATTTGGTCAATTTATTAACATCCACAAAAAATGAATATAAGTTACAAGATGCTCAATTGATAAAATGTAATTCTTGGACAAAGAAGTTGAGTTCAAAATTATAACGAAATTATTTCGCAAATATGCCGACAACAATCGGATTTAGACATAAAAAAATGTGTGAAAGACCTTTTTTTGTACTCCATGGAATACTCTATGTTAAAAAAAACATTTATAATTATCTTCATCATTTATAATTGTCGTCTGCCCTTTTTATTTCGCTTTACGATAAATTTCCTTTTTAATTCTTGAAAACTGATCAAATTTACCTGATGACCATTGCCGATCGCTACATGAAGAAGATGACAAAGCAGCACAGCCGCGATTGCACTCCTAATCAACACCATAGCTCTTGTCTCCCGACGACAAGAGGATAATCTCTATAATTTCCCTCTGGATTACTCAAATTTACGTATTCCACAGACACATTTTGACGATTCACAACACGAGGAAAACAAAAAAAATGTCTCAGATCTCAAATCTTACTCAATAAAACTAGAAGGAAAAAAAATTAAAAATTAAGAATCAATCAATTGAATATTCTTCCGATTTTATTGATCACTAAAAATGAATAAACACTTGAAATTTAAATTTAAAGGCAAACAATCAAATCGCTACTAATGATTCACCGGGACCGTTCGTCGATGCACTCGGTACCGGCGTTCGGTAGGGTCTGAGCGCCGGCGGGACAATTTTCTTTCAAAATTTTTTTTTCTCCTCTCCCTCCGCTGATGGAGAAATTTTGGTTTTTTTGTATTTTTTCAACTTTTTTTTGTAATCGCCCTATGCGAAATTTGAACGCACCGTGTCTATGCTGTGCTATTTCACTACTGTCTCACTCTGGCAGTCAAGAGTGTGACTGATGCGTTAGTGAAGCGAGTGAGAGGACTAAACTCTTTTTTAACGTGTTCCCCACAGCATGAACAGACGGAGAGTCGATCTCGGGATGAGATTCCCGCAGTCGTAGGACGGCAACTCCGGTTGTGCGGCTCTCTGGCCTCTCCCCCACCATGTCGACAATACGCCACGCTGACTCGAGACCTATCGAGAGGATTGCACAGAATATGGGGGGGAGAGAAGGGGTTTTCAATCGGTTGGTATATATTTTTATTAATTATTTACTGGTTTAGTCACAGTTTTCCGTTAAAATTTTCCATTTTCCGTCCGAATGGAAGCTTTATAATGTTGGTTTTTCCCATTTTGATATAATTTTGGGTGAAATTATGTTTTTCCATAATTATTACGTCAATAACTCCAGAATGAATATGTGCAATTGTACATTTATTTATTAGAAATGAAAAAGTCCATTCTAAAAGTATAATGTGCAATCCTTTCATATAACGAGAGTCTGGAAGACAAGATTGAAGAATCGACTAGGTGCCTTTATCGATGAATTGTTGAGTTTTCTCTTCAGAAAATGATGATCATCAATGATTCATCTCAATGCTATTTCTGATCATCCTCCAGACATCTTGAACCACCGGCGTTAATCAACGCTCTTCATATCTGTCTATTTTATCAACAATTAGCCCGAAATCTAGACCACATTCAGCATATTATATGAGCTGAACGACTCGACAATTCGACTCCTAGTTTTCGAGGTAAGCAGAATATTTCATTTAAATAGTTTCTCGGAGGTCCAAAACTGGATCAACCTGTATATATTATTTCTCAAAATTGATCAGCGTCAGATACAATTTACGTTGAGTAGACGCGTTAGACTTGCCGTTAGGCCGGCCAAATTTCAAAGATCTTTTTGTTAGTAAAATATAAAGATGCCTTTCTGATGTGATTAGTTTATCAGACAGTTGACGCGAATAATTATTAACCATCCGCATCTCTCGCCGTATTACCAAAAATAAATATGCAGTCACTGAGCTTATGAGTTTTGTGGCCTCATTTCAATCGGTCACAATCCCAAAATAAATAGTTGAATAATTCGACTGCAATATATTTATTCTTAAGTCAATGAATTAGAAAATTTGCGACACTTCAATATCCACTACTGATTCCAATTAACACGTGTTAAAAAAATGAGATATCTAAATACCCTGACAATAAGTATGAGAACTAAACCGATCAATTGCCCTCTCTGACCGTGGACTTTCAACAAAAAGGAGACCAGCAATATATGGATGTACAGTGGTTAGTCACAATTTCTCTGGAGTGAGTGACCCACAGCTGAACCTCATGCAAATTAAAACGAATTAAGATGAATTAAACATTCAGTGGTGTCACTACACTGACTCACTCCGTTTACTTATGTCTTTCATCTGGCTTGATTACAATCCCAGTGCTCCAGGCGCCGCCGATCCATCCGGTTATATTAGTATATTGAGGATGGTATGGATGAGTGATGCATTGAAGAGACAAAACTTATTTCAAAGAGTGACAAACGGGGGGAGGGGGGAGGGGAGGCGGAGGGATTATAAATTGATGAAATTATGTATGGTATAAAAAAATAACAAAGAGTATAAATAATAAATTTCTTCATGTTGTTTTGTTCAAACCAAAAACTCCATTGATGTAATGACATTTAAACTATCAATACTACTTTACTGCTTCAAGTAGTAAAAAAAACTAGTAAAAAAATAAAAATAAGTACAATAGCGCAATGTATAAGTTATTTTTGACGATGACATAAGCCAGATAATCTGGTTGTTCTAATCAGCAATTCTCCCAGTCTTAATTATTACTCCCTCTTTTGTTGACAACAGAGTTCAATAGTGCATAATGTCAAAATGATTCTGAAGAAATAAAAAGATTAGTTTTATTACAAAAATATATTTCAACACTGAATCCTGGGAAAAAAAGAGCAGGAGAAAAATCTTAAATTGAGTTCTTTCTGTGTGAGCTTTATGTTCCCTCTGCTCCCCCACCTATTAGAGATATTCACCCCTACATTGGTAACTAAAGCATACATTGGATACTTTCGCTTGACAATTTCACTTGTAACAAACGAATAATTTCAGAGAAATATTTGCTCCTGTTTTACCATGATAAATTATTACACACATAAACCAACAAGTGGCGCCATCCAGGGGCGACTTTTTCCTCACTCGGCCCACCGTTTGCGACGTTTGCGGGCAGTAATTAGTGCAGTAATTAGGAAATAATTTGGTCAATTTTAGGAAGTCATTTTTACCATTTAGGAAATAATAATTAATAATCATTAAAAAATTGTCAGACCGTATACTTGACAAAAATTAATGGCAATAACGAAATTTCAACTCTAATCGATGCAAAATAATTTGGGAATTACAGGAAAATAGTTTTTCCTCCTTGGGGAAGTGTCATTATATCGATTATCAGTGGAAAAAAAAATTTTTCATTGATGTATTGCCACGTGACCGCGTCACCCCCTACCAAGGTCTTACATACAGGTCTGGAAACTACCCCCAATTTTCGGTGGTGGGGATGACTCCCTTAACGGCGATAGATTTCGTAGTACCAGTAATTGTCACTTGCGGCGCGACACGTCTAGCGGACACATTCGCGCTTGCGCCTTCGGAGTTTCAGAACCAGGCTTGCGCATGTTTTGAAGACTCAATATATGTCAATTTTTTTAGATTAAGAGCAATGGAGACTGAAAACAATTAAAAATCTAAAAACTAAGAATGATATTGAAGAGAACGCTCATATTATAATATGAGCTGTCCTTTGAATATGTCTCTTTTCTTTAATGCCTCATTCTAACAGCGGTATTTAATAAATGCTCAAATTATGGATGAAAAGAGCAGAAATGTGGTGACTTGAAATGATAACTCATTAGAATGACATTTGTTCATTTATTTTTTACTATCTTCAATTTCCGGATGGATTTTTCCCATTCTCTCCTGCTCTCAATATTGTGTGGTACTTTAAAACAAGCTTTCTTCACAGGCACATGCTCGGAAAAAAAACTTCAATTGAGTATAAAATATACTTGATTCCAGTATATTTTATACTCAATTCAAATTTTTCTTCCGTGTCTGTTTCACCTGTTTTGCACTCCGCGACTACACTCTTTTTGTGGGCATTGTTTTCACACAGTATTTAATGAGTGTTTAGTTAATGAGGAACGTATAGATAAACTGACTAGTCCATTTCCTTCGTAGCTACCCCACACACTTTGGCAAATCCCCACGCACATCGATATCTCTCACCTCTGAAAATGAAGGGAACGGACTTGTCAGTCCGACAGTATATTTTTCATTGGCTGAGAAGTGTTAAAACCCCGACCGCGTTTTTTCAATGAAAATCCCCGCTTGTCACGTTACGCCCCTGGCGGTCATCAAGTGAACTTCAAAATCTGTCGACATAGTAGCCTATGCCTCCCTCTTTGATAAAGTCGTACTGGAGAGAGTGTAAGTTCGGGTTCCAATTTCTCCACCAGTATGTTATATGGAACCCAAAGCTAGAATCTCGCCAGTACGCCTGTACATACATATGAACTGATTTTGACGATTGTGTGTTGTGTTGAATAATAGTGATCCGGCCGCAAGACATTGTCGTCATTGAACCACTCGATGAATTTAGAAATAGGTGACTTTTGTTGATTCATTATATTGATCAATTCATAAATAGTTTAGTAAATCAGTTGGTTGGCATTGCAGTGAATTGTTCAAACCCTCCATGGATGGAAATACTAGGATATCTTGTTATAACGGCGACCGTAACCTTATAAATTTGTAATAATCTTCAGAGCCAGTTTTTGGTATAAAAAATATCAAAGATGAATTTTTTCATTCGTTTCAGAATTAAATGGATGAAGACAATTGCAAAAAAATGAGAGGACGCACCCGTGGAAGAGGCCGGGGCCGAACCAGAGGCAAAGTTAGAGGTCGCGCGAGAAAAACTGTCAAGGTATAACAGCATTGTGTAATTGAGCTATCTGTTCGAAAATAATTTTTCTCTTCGTCACCAGATAATTGAGAGTGATGAAGAAGATAATGTTGAACAGCATGAAGAGAGTCAAATAGATAATGGTGATGCCGCCACTACTTTGAAATCTAGTTCAGAAGATCAACAACAACAGACCGTTACCGAGCATCAATTCGATTTGGAAGCAGATATTTCGCAATTAGAAGCTCCCACCTTTACGACCATTAATCGAGGACCTCCAGAACCAATGCTGAGACTTCGATGGGATCATCGAGTCAATCTTATTGGTGAAAAAGTTCTGAACCCAATGATTCACTGCTGCGACAAGTGCCTCAAACCGATCCTGATTTATGGACGAATGGTATACCAAATATTCTTTCCTTTGTAAAATCATTACTAGATGGAGTCATCTATACTATGTAATATTTATATAATATATCATATTTATTCACTATGCAAAATTTTTTTCGTAAAAAATTTCGGGATCGGTGTTACGACCGTTTTCAAGGGGTTATATGCAAGGAATTCTACGTGGTATTTTGCGATAAGTCTTCGCAGAAATTGTTGCATTCCTTAGCCACAAGACTATTGGCCTACCGCGCAATAATCATGAGATTTCACATTTTTATCGGCTTGATTGGCTGGTCTTCAAATCAGAAATGTCGAATGAATGGTCATAGCCCTCCAATTTTAGTTCAATTCGATGTTATTAACATTAACTGATTGTTATTTACCTTTCCTTTCTTTCAGATTCCGTGTAAACATGTTTTTTGTCTATCTTGTGGTAAACGAGAAGATAAAATATGTCCCAGGTGTGTGGAAAAAGTTTCGAGAGTGGAGCAAACAGGCCTTGGTACCGTTTTCATGTGTACTCATGGTGGAACACGCTATGGAAACGCTGGATGTCGCAGAACATATCTGAGTCAACGAGATTTACAGGTAAGAGCATGGAGAATAAAGGCGAGGAGGCCGAACTTCGGACCCCCAGGTATTTAGCCGACATAGGTCACTAATTAGAAAAACGGACTTAGGTACTCGATTGTACATCATTAGTACAGGATTGTACACTGAAAACAACAATCCGATTTTGATAACTTGAAATATTCTACCTATGATGGGCTCCAATCCACGATCCTACGTATATTAATCCTAAGACATAACCACTAGACTAATGCACGATTCGAAAATTGAAAATTCGTATCCTCCATCTGAATTATGAATCGATCTAACGTTATGATATTCATTGATTGATTAATATTTGTTGATGTTAGTGATTATTTAACTATTAATTAATGATTATTATCCATTTTTCTGAATTTTATCGTTATTATTCTTCCGAATAATTGATTTTTCAGTTGCCAAAAACTGAAAAATGAACGATTTTGAATACACAAAGCTGATTTTGGAGTACAAGCACGAAAAAACAATTTTTGCCTAAAAGTGCTATAACTTAATGAAAAATCATCAGAATGGAATGGTTCACGTGGCAATTTGAAGCTTATTGAATGAGCTTCGGAATGACTATAAAATATATAAGGTTCATCAAATAGGAAGAGAGACATTAGCGCGAAAACCAGAAAAAGGATTAGCGCCCCGGTCACAGATTGTTCTATAGGAGAACATATATTATAAACTTTCACGATCGTCTATATAATACCCAGAGACTTTAAAATTTCACCGCGATCTGCCCTTAGTGGATCACTCCATTGTCTATAGAACCATGTAGACTATTTTTCATGTATATCATGCGAATGGCTATGAGAAATCGCAATAAGTCCGAAGAACTTGTGTTTCAGGCTCACATCAATCACCGCCATGTATCAGCTCCGCCTCAAACCGGACAAAGTATGTCGGTAGATCCTTTACCACAATATGTTCATTCAAAATCGGACCTCGAGTCCCCAATCGGAAAAGTTCCCTCAGGATCACTGCAACCGATTAGAGTGAAACAAATCCAATCACACATCGTTCAACCCATGATGGGCAATGACCCAAGAGTCAATTCAATGATCAATCAGCCAACAAGTGAACAGAGGCAGCAACACCGATCTCAAATGGCAACATTACAAAGTTACAATCAGAATTCGGGCTCAACAAATCAAACAATGCGGACAAATTTGATAACTGTCCCGATTCAAGATACATCAATAACAAGTGATATACATCCCCCTCAAACCCATCATTATTATCAAAACCCCCAAATCAATTATGGATATAATGTGCCACCGCCAGTATCACAGAATCAGAACTATTTCCCTACTCCTCAGCACTCTGGTCAGATTTCTTATACAGCACAGCAACAGCAACAGTACATTTCATCTGTTACGAACATGCGTCCATCGCCCAATGGTTATGTGCAGGATACTCCATATAACCAACAACAAGTAGCTCCACCTCAATGGCCACAACATCAACAACAATTTTATAGATGAACTAGAAAACGGTCTTGACAATAAGTTCTACATTCTACCAGCCGCATAGGAAAACTTTTTTATTGGTCTTGTCGGTGGTAACGAAGAAATTGTGCCCATGGTATTGCCAAAGTTATAGATAAAACGGATTTCTAGGGCAGACTGATGGGCACTGTAATCGATAAGGAAGCTCTCCGGGAGAAGTTATACATTCTTAAAAATGAAATTGACTAAAAATTGAAGTTATGAATAAAATTTTTAGGTTTTGTTTTGCATTCCTCATTCAATTATTTTAGAATTATCAGAAAAACCCTTGATATTTTCTTGCATAAGAAATATTTTCTAGCACATCCACGAATATGTCGTTGTTTTCATCCATTATCAAAAAAAAAATATATATATATATATATCTATATGTGAATCAATTGGATAGTTTTGCAAATATTTTTGAAACTAATTGTTTTATAAAGACATCCTATAAAATTAGAGATCCCCCAATTGTCTGTAAAAAGAGCGCCCGGTTGTCTTTTCTCAAAAATTTCTTGCCTCAACAATGTTTGTGAAAATACTATGTAAATACACAAGGAACAATTAGTTACGAAATTTAAACGTAATGTTCAAACACGTTTCCGATTTTATTGTATTTTATGATAATTTTTTTGCAAGATTATATAATTTTTTTAAAATTCAATTCATTTTATTTGAAAATTAAGTATACTAGGCGAGACGCGCGCTAGTTAGGCTGCTTGTGATTGATGCTTATGCTATACTTTTTCAATCGATCATACTCAATTCCGGATATTTTATTGACCGGATCGATTGTCCTTGATTACCGTTCTAACGATTTTGGGTTTCTTCCCCGGAAAGTGTAATGTTACTAAACAATGTTCCCCCTGAAAAAATCCAAGATCTGACACTTTGGCCCCCGCTGAAAATGTTTTTTTTCAGTTTTCACCTTTTCCACTTACTTTTGAGAGTTTTCAATAGCCCGTCGCTCAAATCATTGGAATCAACGTTCACCCAGCTATAAAATTCGATTTTGGCGAAAGTCGACTTTCCCCTTTTTTTAATACTCGGGAGAAATAATGATTACTATTCATAAGTGAGGAATAATACAAGAATGACAAATTTGGTGATTTTTTCTTCTTAAATTTCTGTACAATAAGATTACATATCCATATGAAATATTTACATCTCATTCATTGTCACAAGTAAAATAACATTCTAAACATATTTTAATTCACCTCAAAAAAGTAATAGAGAAATTCCATCTGTTTTTATTATTTCACATAATAAATCGACGTCTCTTAGAAGTAACGAAATACCTCGGCAGCATAATTTCAAAAGCTCTATCTCGCAAATCAATTTGAAAAATGTAACTCAATGTTGTGGTTTAAAAAAGTTGAACTCAATTCTTTCACAAGAAAGCATTCTCTGGTGGAAGAAAAGAATGATCGTAGGCTATGTCATATATTCTGCACATACACAAACTTCATTATGATATTAAATTTCATAGCTTACTGAATGTCTTTTGCCTGAGCCATACCTTTTCAAATTTCCGCTGAGATAGTACCGCTGAGATAGTACTTTCATGTGGGAGGAATGGAGTTGGGTCTTTTTGAATCAAAATACTGAGTTAGATGTTGTTGCATTTGACTTCCGAAATAGAGCTTTTTAAATCATTTTCCTGATACATGCCTTTTTTTCAGGATACGTCTGGATATCACGAAAGTACAAGGCATTCTGCCTGTAGACGTTGTATTCACCTAAAAAAAAGTACAATCTGTTGATAACTACGGATACAGAAGTCTTTCTTTCCAAAGGAACCAAGTTTGCATTAACATTAATCGGAAACTGATAATATTAAGGAACAAACACTTTTTCCAAGTTTTTTCGTGTTTTGGTTTCAATTACAGGATGCATCAATCATTCTTCACTTTCGTATGCAAGCGATTCTCATCACATATTCCCAAAAGTTTGATTCTGAATATTCAAGTTGAGTTGCGGTATAAGTGGAGACGGGACAGGTTTTGGAAGTGCTGATTCTGGTATTGACACAGATACCACTGCAGACGTTGATGAGTGTTTTTTATGTTTATCCTGTTGCCAAGGCCTTGCATGGTCTTTACTCAACCGTTCGCTCAATGCTTTCAGTGCTATTTGTCTATAAACATAGGTAGTGATTACACAAGACATTGGGTACTCAATTAATTCATACTTTTCATTATGTCGCTAGGTCCTATGAATAGTTTTCGGACCTGGCAATATGGAATATACCTAATGCATTACACGGAGATGATAGTGCTTGATGGCGAGTATGGGTATTTTCTTCATGTGATTCACCAGGGAACGAATCTTCACGTTAAAAAATGCTGAACCTTTATGAATACTGAACATTTTATGGGCGAACATAAAATAAAGAGGAATCTATGAAAAACTAATGAAAACCAATGAAAAATTGATTGAATATAAATGGACAGACATATGTTCAGAACATATAATTCATGGAAAAATCATATTTCCAATTTGTTATTAACGGCCATCAATTCTGAAGATAGTTAACTTCGGGTCGGGAAGTTGGAAATTTTGACCACGTTCGAAATAATAATAATAAGCAGATCCCAATTACATTTTTCATGGGACCAAACGATGTACCTGAATTTTCTAGCAAAACATCTCCAGTAAATTATTTGTTGATTGAAAAATTCTAGACTCATGTTTCTTGATAGGTGTTTTTGCTTGTTGGCAAATGTTGAAATTCAATTATCTACAAACCTTCGTCTTTCACTGTCCTGAGGATCGATTCCAGGTAAACTGATGACCAGCCCTGGTGGTGCGTTGGACATATCAAATCTTCGAACGACCTTCTTGCATAAACCAATACGAACAAACAAATTGTGTAGTGTATTACTCACGATAGCTACTGGTGGTTGTAAAACGTTCGGGAAAAAACTACGGAGAAAAATTATATTGATGTTAAAAATAAGGAAAGTGGCAAATTACTTGATTACTTCAATACCTAGCAAATGTAAAGTTGTCAGTCATATCCCCTTTTGTTCCATTTGAATGCTTCTGATAAAACCTCAAATAAGTCCATGAGACAAACAAACCACTCAGAAACATGGTCGGCTGGGTTCCTTCTAACAAACCAACAATCCATAGTAATAAGAGTAGAATCCAGACCGTCAATGGAACATTTCTATTTGTGATTTTTCCCACCGGAGTTTTTGCGAGAATATGATCGGGCATTATCTGTTTGACCGCAACACTGACTCCTGAAAAATAAAAGTTGAAAAATGAACTAATGATATTGTACTAAATAACGAAAATCCAAACAAAAACTAAGGAATTGCATTCCATATTTTACTCTGTAGCAAGTGTTATTTTTTCAACTAGCAATAATACTTAGAAGAGATAATAATTGTTTCAATATTGACCAATGACTCATTTCTCTGTAATCTTATAATATTCTTCAATTGAGGTTATTTCAGAACCATCATGAAATTCAATGTTTTTATTGAATGAATTATTCCTTTTTTCGTCTATAAAAAATTTGCTTAAAAAAATCGCTGTTTTAGAGATGTCTTTTCTGAAGACGTGTCACGCGAGGAAATGTGTTGTATGATTCTTTTGGTGTCTTATTTATATTTATATTTTCTACGAGCTCCGATTCATCTCCTTACTTCTAATAAATTGAGAAAATTACATAAATTTTTACCAGCTATGTATCCCGTAAGTCCATGAATATGAATTTCAAACAAAAAACTTGGATCGTCAGTGCACATGAAGAGAAACAAATAAAACATTGCCGATAGAATGGCAACGCCAATATTGACAATCGCAAAGAAAGTCATCATTTCCATAGCACCCCACAGAGGTTCAATCAATTTACCGCATAGTCCAACCGTGATAATGTCAGCGCATACCTCCCAAAAATGTATTTCCAAAAAACAAAATGTAAGTGCTGTCCATATCCAAAAGACAGAAGGTAATAAATAGCCTGGTGTGACACTTAGAGTTAGTACTGCTTGGTCTATGTAAGACAAACAATACGATAAAAGTACAATTATACAGATAACTTTCACACTAGCACTGGTATTTCCAAGAAGTGCAACGAACTGCTGCCGCAGATACGGGATATTATGTCCCAAACCCGTCATAAATGCCATTTAAGCGTGAATTGTTATTCACTTTTCAGTTATGATTATGCTCCTTTCTTTCCGATAAGCAACACGGAGCTGTTTTCTAACCTAACAAAATTATTACACCCCATCAGGGCATCAGGAGGGGTGTCACCAAGAGGATTGACCAGCGAATTTCGTCCAACACATGAGATCCCATCAATTAGCCCCTCATGTATAGATATTCCAAATTTTTATTTTTTTCCTCATTGAAGTAGTTTTGAAAAAAATTGCGAGCTAATAAAAAACATTTGCTAGTTAGTACTTTTTTTTAAATAAATTTTTGAAAAATCACCCCTGAAAAAAAAGGCGTTATCCCCCCTATTTAATTATTTCCAAAAAATTTTATCACCAATCGGTAGCAAATTGTTTGAAGATTTTTGCGAGTTAAAAAAAAATCGTCAATGAACTCCTATTATTGTGTAAATTAACAATTCCAATTTCAACTGAAAACCAGAGTTGTAGACCCGAGTTTGTGGCAGCGATGTGAGACAAGATATGAATGTTTTTTTGGACTCAAATGAAAGAGCGGGTCGAGAAATGACGTGCTAGAGCCTCTAAACATGACAAATGTCTCTAAAGATGATATCTTTTTTCAATTGAAAAGCAGAGTTGTGACAACATTGTCTAGGAGGACAATGGGGTCTAGGAGTATGTATAGAACATTGGGGTCTAGGAGTCTCCCATGGTTCAAAACCATCTTTAGAGGTCCTAGCACGCCATTTCTCGACCCGCTCTTTCGTTTGAGCCCAAAAAAACATTCATATCGTGTCTGACATCGCTGCTACAAACTCGGGTTTTCAATCGAAGGCCCTTTTTCTATTAAGACGCGAAGGCGCTTTTTTTATTAAGAGATAATATAGCGCCGCCACGCGGCAACTTTTGAAGTCGATGAAGTGCTCGAACCACACTCTATTTCTATCTCATACCGTTCATGGCCAAACCGTCCGTTCGAATTCGATCCTCAGAGAATCGAACGGGGGTTGGTGTCAGCCAATGTGTTAGCGTTCATGTCATCAATGAATAGAAAATATCACTACTTTCTGCACTTGAATATTTTTATTTGTATCACTTTTCAGCTACCTAGCTTGAACTTCCCGGGCGTTTCGGCTCCTTTCCCTTCTACTCATTCTACTCTACCAATTAACCGTGAGCAGTTTTCCTCCACAGGACTGTTAGACAAAGAAGCATTGGGACGGGCATCCTCTCTCTCTTTCTCATTTCCCCAGATCTGTGTTACAGAGGAGATATAGGAAATGCGCAGTCTAGGTATAATACATCTATGGTTAAGGGAGCCTTCCCCCACCATAGGAGTTTCCAGCCTGTATGTAAGACTCTGTAAGACCGTGCTCTATTATATCTTAGTTTTATTTATCGTCGCAATTCTCTCATTTATCTGAATTAAAACTGGTATTGGTAATAAAAGGATACAAAAAAAAGAGGAAAAGAGTGCGAAACAGAAGGTGGAGGAGGAAAAAATAAAAATTTTCAATTATTTTGGAAAAATGGCTGACCACAGAGAACGAGACTCTTATTATTCACAGACTGACCCACGTTCTAAAAATGATGATCCACCGAATTCACGTTTGTTTGTTATTTGTCATAAGAGTCTGGAAGAAGATGATGTCAGAAAGGCATTCGAGAAGTTTGGAAAAATTGAAGATATATGGGTTGTCAAAGATCGCACCACAGGTGAAAATAAAGGTAATTTTCTTAATCATTTTTTTTGTCCACTCAGTCATCTATGGAATTTGAAGCAAAATTCTACTTTTTTATTACTCAGGCTCGATACATAAACATTCATTATTCATTGTTTCTTGGCAGGAGTCACATATATAAAATTTTCGAAGACCTCTGAAGCGGCATTCGCACTTGAAGAGATGAATGGAAAGATGTTGGGATCAGTAGGACGCCCAATCAAAGTCATGATTGCATCAAAGTAAAAAATTATTTATTCATCATAGAATTTAAACCAAACAGACAATTGAGTCAGTCTATGCAAATATTCCTAAAACTATCTTAAGAGACAGTTAAAGAAAAAGAGATGGGTCGTTAACCTCTCACGTACTGGGCGCTACAGTTATCAAATCTGACGGAAAGTCAATGTCACTGGGATTTTATGAATCTTGATGAAATATTCTAAGATATAAGATAAACCGATCAGCGTTCTACACATTCGTTCGTCCGAATCTACACGATCGAACGAATTTACATATTTATCGTGGAACAAATACTTATTTCAGTAGAATGGAACTTTTGACTTTTTCAAAAACCAATATAACGATCATAAATTCAATGAGATGTTGTGAAACGTTCCCATACTAAAATCATTCCTGAATCTTGTACGTTCTATCGCTGGTATTTGACGACTTTTGCTCGTTCGAACATTGGACGCTTCACCCTAAGGGCAAGTGGTAGAAAAGGCATACTTCACTTTTTTTTCAATTCAAATTAATTCAAAGATACGCTTGGTTATCTGGGTACTGTTGTTTGTGCCAATTTCCCTTGCCCTGCCATGTATGATTAAGTCAATGTGTTCATTGATAGAAAGAATTCCTTATTGCTTTCCTGTTATAAACTCTCCTCACTGTTCTTTTCCAATCCTACCCCTTGTTTTTTTCTCTAGCAACCCTTACTCTTCTCTCTCTCTCTCATTCACCTAACAATTCGTTCACCATGGAATGACTTTGAAGTTCTGGGAGCAGAATTGTGAGCTATTCTTTTGTTATCTATTCTTGGTTTATCTCTTCCTATAGAAACTTCCCGTTAAATTATAATGAAAATTTGAAATTGATGAATTCTTACAAATAAGTTATATCAGTGATTTAAATGAACAATTTGTCGCATGCTTTTCAAAAATGAAAAACAATTCGAAAATATTATGCGCGAAAAACATGATTCAATGTTCTCCTAGCAACACAGGAATAATATATATTTGTCGTTTTGTCTGTCAGCCGTGATCAAGGGTCAGTTCGCGAGACGAACGAAGAAGAACGATGGGTACGCTTATTTTGTGTATTACCCAAATCTATGACCGACCATGAATTACAGAATGAATTTGCCAAATTCGGTCCAATTGAGTACGTAACGGTGGTGAAAGATAGAAATACAAATGAGTCAAAAGGCTTTGGTTACGTAAAATTCAAGAAAGTATCAAGTGCAGCAAGAGCCTTTGAGGAATGCGACCGAAAGTACAAGGCTGTATTCGCTGAGCCAAAGAAGCCAAAGCCAGATCACTCTGATTCTAAATACAACAATGGCATGTCAATGTCATATGAGAGTATTAGTAATAGCTACGGTTCAACGAATTTCGGAAAAGGTGCAGTTGGCCTTGAAATTGCAACAAATTATCAAAATCCAGATGGTTACACACGACTACAGGTCATTGCACATCCTGCACTAAATCAAGATCAACTCTGGAAGTTATTTGACATCGTGCCTGGTCTGGATTATTGCCATTTAAAGACGGACGTCAGATACAGAATGCCGCGTGGACAAGCAACAGTTGTTTACTCCCATCCAAGTGCTGCAGCATATGCCAGAGAGAAATTCCATGGATTTGAATATCCACCTGGGCATCGGATGATCGTTAAGCCTGATATGGTGGGTTTAACGCAGCAAAAAAATACGGTTAAACCAGGTGGATCAAGTTTAACTGGTATAAATACGCGAACGGATCTAGCGCACCTAGCGGAAACAATTGCACAAGCTACGTCATTGATACAGGCTGCTGGACTAACGGCTCCGAGTTAGTTTTTTTTACTATTATTCTCATCACGCAAATTGAAAGTTATTATTACACAATTTTTCTTTCTATTACTCGAGGAGAAATAGAATATGTAATAGCAACAGCGCGGTCGCGTTATTCTTTATTCCAGGATATGCAATGTGTCCCATAACTTTTGACGGAAATTTTAAAGGAAACAAGATGAAATTCAGAGTCGGAAATTTCTCTTTGATTTTGGGAGAATTCATGGGAGATTAGCGATAGGGTAAAAAAGAATGGCAGTGTCTATTCGCACGCAACACGGTAAATTTTACTGTGGACCCATAATAGATTCTCACTGACCATTTGTCTGACATTTCTGCTATGAACTCTGGATCCCCACCACTCGAATAGCGACGCCAGCACTTGGCTTTGACGGGCATAGAGTGGGGATATTAAAATTGATCTTAGAGCATTAATTAATTACTCATTAACCACTGCTCGCAGTCAAATGTCGGCGATGTACTTTTCATTCGGAAATTCATCCTCTTTCATCTCTTAAAATTTTGGCCGTAAGTTTTGGGGCACAAAATGAACAAAAATTTTTGATGACTTCAGGTTTGGAACACAATGTTTCTTTGAAATTGCCACCAGTGCAACCAATGGCTAGTATAGATGCTGAAGTCGAGAAAAGATGTTTCATTGTGTGTGGACCACCTGTGCCTCCCATCTACGCTATGAAAGATGCTTTCTGCAGATTTGGTAATCTTATTGATGTCTACATGCTTCCAGGAAAAAATTGTGGGTATGCTAAGTATGCCAGTATTGAGAGCGCAAATAAAGCTATTGAGGTGACTATTGAAATTAATTTGAGATTTGACGTTAACAGCCAGTTATGATTAATCAACATATCCTTCCTAAAATTATTCAATGATAGATACTTCATGGTCAAGAAATTTGCGGTTCTCGGTTGAAAGTTCTGGAAGCTGAGGAGCGTAATGACGATCGTCGCAAACGTTTGCGAATGGATGAAGAGGAGCATTAAAAAGTCAACTGCTTTACTTTTGTTTTCGGTGTCACGTAAGTAAAAGAAAAATATGAGAAACTGAACCAAACAACGACTATGTTTTATTGACGAATTATGGAAGGAACGATTTATAGTGGAGAGCAAAAAAATACATAATTTTTTTTTGTATTTATCTTCACAGACTGGTTAAACACAAGCTGGACGCACGCAACGATGAGACTATAAAAATATGCATATTAACAATAATTTCTAAGACTCAGTTGACCTCCGTCGGGCCAGCAACAGAGGAAAATTATCTACAACAAATATTCACTATTTTAAAGAGCTGTTCTCATTTTTTTTTATTCCTTCACAAATTCAACATGGAAAACTCCAATATTACATCACTTTTTCTCAGTTCCACAATTACAACACTTAGATTCGAAGTATTTCTATTTGTTTTGCAAATAGGCCTGTGCGAAGACTGATTCATTTTTAGTAGTTCATTATAGATTTTGTTCATAAAAAACCAATACAAAAAAAAGGAAATAACTGTCTCGATCAATTGCTGCTCATCAAATACTGATTGTGCTTTGGGAGAAAAAATGATAACAGAAACAAATAAAATACTTGTCACAAAACGTAAAAACTTGATGCAAATGAAGAACGTCCAAAATATATTTTTATACAACAATAAAAAGTCCGGTTGAGTAAATTCAAAATAAATTAAAATACGAATTAGGCGAGAGAAAAAGCGAGAGAAAAATATACAATCATTTATACAAATGAGGTTTGGTTTTTAATGCTACATTGTTCGCACAGGCTTTCATGTTTAGCATGTGTCTTGACATGTATTTTTTATTTATGGTGTAAAATCTATGCATGTGGCCTTTAAAATTTTCATATATTGAAATTAGAGATTTCATACAATTTTTATAGTTGAACAAAAATTAAAGAGGCATCATACCAACAGTTAGCAAGTTCCAAGTGGTTATTGAACCACACACATTATTCATCAAACACACCGATTAATCATTTCGGTTTTCTCTTCAAAGTACAATAATTTTGAAAGCAATTAACCGATTCTGTTCATTAACAATATCAATTGTGCCTATCGCTAGCAGTAACAGCATGTCAAAGTTGAACGTTCATGGATCGGATACATCGGATAGTACTAAAGCTAGCGTATTAACGAGGTGACCTTTCTATCGTGAAAAATGCTTGAGTTCAGAATTGAGGAGCGAATCGTGAAAAATGGATCAATTTTGGTATTTTTTTAGTTATTATGGAGGCACATATTCTGGTAAAACAATTATCATCACAATTGGTTGATAGATCTCAAAAACTATTTAATTTATTTTACTAATAGCATTTTTCTGGCGCCACTTTTTCCGGCAGCAAGCTTGCCGCGTTTCTCAGTAACCGAAAATTTGTAGTGACTGACAACGTCATTGTCAGTTGTCACTTATTTTACGGACTGAACAAAAAATCGACATTTAGGCTCGGATTCTACTTTTTTCGTTTAGCGTTTCGTTTAGCGTTTTTTTTTTATTGTTGAGAACCGCGGCGATCTTACTGCCGCAGTAAGTTGTGCAAGAAAAACACTATTACAATTTTTAGAGACAATAGTATTTCAAGAATGAATTTCTATACCATTGGCCTTGTTTTAACGATGATCATTATTTACTCATAAAAGTGGATTGACTGTACACGTAAAGGCTTAAGTATTAGTTTGCAAATAAACTCATCAAACTAGCGTAAGATTCCAGTAATGTTCAACGGATTAGATTTATTTTCTTTTCAACATCATCGTTTCAAATCAGCTAGGGCAAATCTTTAGGGTTTTTTGGTGCATAACTCTAAAAAAAAATTGATATCGAGAAAACCAACAGAATTCTACATTTTATTGAATAAACATGCAAAATAAGTGTATAAATATTTTAAATACGAAAAATAACATGAGAATAATTGGAATTCCATGACAAGTAATAACTCCGTAAGTGAAAACCATAATTTTTTTGTTCATTATACAATAGAGAGTGAAACATTAACTCTTGACACTTAAAAACTAATGGACTGTATATTGACTGTAACTGGAGTGTTGACATAATGAAAATACACAGAATATGAAGGAAATTGAATAAAATCTTTTCTCAAATAGTTACCGATACCGATTTACTTCTATGCATTAATGATACTTTAAAAAATATATTTCTTCTCCATTTTCAGGATATGTGATGAACATGAAGTACCTGATGGCAACTGTGATATTAAGAAGAATCTTTATATTTGATCTCAAAAATATTTTTTACCTTTTGATAGACATATATTACTTTTTGAGAAATAAAATTTTATTGAAGATTCAAACCAGACAAGAGTCAAATAAACTTTGACGAAGATTTCCTTCCCCTTAACAAAAATGCAACTAAACGGATGTTATTAGTATCAACAACTTGTACAATAAAAGCCTTTTTATAATTAATGCATATTTACGGAAAGAGTTTTAGGTCGAAAGAAATACAATATGTGTCAGGATGCTTTTGTGGATAAAGGTACGAAATAGAGGAATGATGGAAACGATCGTACATGAAGGCAATTGAGAGAAAAGAACGAATCCGTAACAGTGCGGAATATCAGAAGTGACTTTTTGGAAAAGGGAATGGACCAGTAAGTGAAAGTGTGATATAGCGGATAATATCTTCGTATTCGAAACCCAAATGCACTGCTGTATCAGAGTACTTCGGTATGAGGAGGAACGTTCTCCGACCAGAAAAAAAAATGTATTATCAAAATTACCTGTTGTTACTGCGGGTTCATTGCATGTTTTACAAATTAGTCTGACAATATGCAATAAATTACAAAATACAGATAACAAAGATCAGCTGTATAAAAGAAGCTTGTAACAACAACACTATCTATGCTTGAAAATGACGGCGGATATTTTCTATATTCGTCATTCATATACGCGGCACATTCAATTTTCGGAATATGGGGACAACGATCTTCTGTAATTCGGACAGTTAGCAATTCTGATGAAGGGATTCCGACACACTTGAACCCAAAGCCATTACTTCCATTCCGCTGTTCCACTCAAGCAATATGAAACACGAGCTTGAGATTCACAAGATGAGGAACACTCCATTCATTCTAGGACTCCAACACACTTCAAACCGTTTTTCAGAATTTTAGTAAACAACTGTATGTACATATTACCGAATAGTCGGTAAAGAAGAGTCACATTCTCTATTTAATAAATCGTAATAAATGCCATTCAGAAAATGTGACACATTCAAAGAACTGAAGGCTAGGAACGAAAAAACGCGGTTCGTTTGTTTAGTCAAAGAAACCATTAAATTATGACTGTATTAGAAACGACGTGTAAATCCTTAATTTTCATTATTTATGCCAATGAGTGAATGCCTACAATTACGGTGCTTTCGTAAAGTTTATTTTGCTGAAGAAAAATTGGCGTTGGGGAAAGTTTTTCATACTCCTTGCTTCTCCTGTTGTTAGTACTTGAAACTCCATTTCATCGTATTATCATAGATTTTTTTTCTGTAGCTAAGAGTGTTTGCAAATGTTTATTATGCATTCAAGATACATTACTTTTTGTTAACCAATTGTGTTTCAGGAAACTGTGGAAAATTATTATATAGCTGGAGTGTGACAACATAGGATGATCTATACTGTAAAAAGTGTTGTTCATAACCGAAAGCAATCTATCCCCATTTTTGGAATTCAGTAAGAAGAAAAGGCCTTTAAAGTTAGATGTAGATCGAAAATCTGAAGAAAACAATGAATATGGAGCTAATTCAACCGGGCAATATCGTCCGGTAATGAATTGTTGATTTGCATTCGCAAGTAATGAAAGTATGTCATTTCACTTTGTTTTAGAAATTAATAGCCACATTGATATTTCATTTCTGAATTCAATGCATCCACTATATGTATAGTAGGATGCACAATATATTATGGGAAAAATTGGTTATGGTAACACATATGTTGAAAAAAATTAATAGGAAAAAGCAGTCCTTTCCTCCCCTAATTGTGAGGAATTTGGTGTGGAACTCTATAAAAATACCATCGGACTTCCATTAGAATTTCATTTAGCCCGGTGGCCTGGCGTAGTGGTTAAGGCCGTTGCCTCACAACGGATAGGTTCCAGGTTCGATTCCTGGCCGGGTAGAATGGTGAGATCTAACCATTTTTAAAGTCTTGATCAATCGCCATATAGTCTCATCAGACTCGAAGCGATATAAAATAAGCAAAAAAAAAAAAAAAAAAAAGAATTTCATTTAAAATCCAATTCGTTTATCGTATTATTTTCTATTAGAAATTATGCAACTCTTCGATGCGAAGATTTTTGCGATAGATAGTTACTAGAGAAAAATTAATAGATTATGATTTTCCAATGTGGATAATTGATCTCAAATATTTTAAGCGAGAATTTTTCAATATATATTTTGGAAGTTTTTTCCGCTATTGTTTTTACTATGAAATTGAACGAAAAGAAACTGCAAAAATTTCTTCCCAAAAATTGTTCTGGAAAAAAATTGCAACCAAAGAAGATGAATAGAAATATCAATATCTATTGACGTATTTCAATGAAATATTGATTTGAAAATGCACAGCAAAGTTACATAATTATATATGAGTGAATCTGTTGATTCTGTATAGGAAATATTGCCTTTACACTTTGAAAGTTTCTTTCTTTTTTTTACCGAAAAGTATAGTTCGAAACAAGAAACACGAGTGCAACTGGAGCTCACTAAATCAATTATTGATTGAGGTATTGAAGATTTTTTTCTTGTTCTTCTACTAACTTTTTTTGACAATTGTAATTGCATAAGACTCGAATGTTTTTCTTCGTCTTTCATTCTGCCACTGGTGCTAATGACCTCCAGGAAAAGAGAGAAGGAAACCCCTTATGGAACTTTAATTTACTCAAATCAATATCCCAATATAAAAAAGAAACGAAAAAAGAATACATTCCCATATTTTTTCATATCGCCATAAAAAAGTGAATAAATAAATGAAATTGTTATGGTCTCAACTCTTTTAAACTCCGCATCTTTTTGCGTAAAATTTTTATGAATCTTGTCAGCAATTTTTACTCAAAAAATTTCCCATCATCTAGCCTTCCAGTACTATTATCACTCAATAGTCGAATAGTGAACGAATAAAAATAGTGGAATGCAAGAAATCAAATTTTTTCACTGTTCTGAACTGAGCTCTGCGCGGCCCGTTTTCAAATTTTTCTTTCCTTAATCCTCAAGTAGCCGCATCCTGAGGGAATCCCCCTAAACCGTACTCAACCTATAGGACGCCACTGTAGAGCAATTGAGCTGCTAGAAAAGCGCGACCTCTTAAGGGTTAATGAAATGAGTCAGTAAAAATCTGAAAACATTCAATTGCTGACTTTGGGTCATACCGAATTTACTGGAAATTTTTTTGATCGTTATTTTACATCGCTTCGACCCGGTTCGGGTATACTGCGATGATGATCAAGATTTAAATGGTTAGATCGCCCCATTCTACCCGGCCGGGATTTGAACTCGGAACCTTTCGCATATGAGGCATCGAACTTACCCACCGCGCCAAGCCACCGGGCGAGTGTTGGCAATTTTACTGTTCATACTGGCACTGATTGAATACCGAAAAGTTTGACAACTATGTATCATTTCCCTATTGTTAACGTGAATATAGCTTCAATACATTTCACGCTCACTCTGGTGAAGGTGTTGGAAATGAAATGTTCCCACGTGTACAGCGTCAGATTATTCCAGTTACATTCTGAACTCTTTCCGGATCCCGGCTCGCCTCTCGGTATTTTTTTTAATTCTTGCCTAAACAGTTTCGATTTCTGGTCAGATTTTTACAGGTTGTCTTCACAATTTGCTGATGGGAGAAATTCTTCGAAGATCTCACCAAACGTTCTTCCGAAATACTCAACGTCTTGCGAAGTCTCCTGTCACCATATCGAATTACCAGGAATGATGAAAAATATTATAGATGGAGCTTTCAAAGACAATGAAATAGACGGGTGGAGTTCAATCGGAGAACAGAGATTACGGGGTGGCTCCGGATGTCATTGTGGCCAGATTGCTTCCAATCTAGAGTCAACCATCCATCATGACTGTTATTGGAAAAGTTCCAAGAGTTGTCAACCACCGCAAAACTCTTGTAAAATCAACAGAGATGGAAATCGAGGATTCTGTCATGGTGGTTGCAGAGGAGGCTGGGACACATGTTTACCAAAAAAATCTCAAACTGCAGCATCTGAATCTTGCCAGAGACCTACTCATTTACCTGTGAAGTCAGTCAGCTTTCGGTGATGAATTCTATTTTTTTGAGATTATAATGTTGATTGAATTGAACGTGTGGGGAAATGAATAGAAAGAAAATTATATGTGTTCGAAATTTAATTATACTTGGTTATTTCACTGATATATATTGTGACGTATTCCGTACCTCTGCGGAAACGAACCGAAAATACGCGATATTTTCCAAAAGGCGCCAGTACGTTTTCTATCAAAGCGCACAAAAACTAAAATTCGAATTCCACAAAATCAACCAACAATGGAACAGCTGCCGATAGCTCAGTACATCAACCGCGGAGGCAGCTGGTTCCAACATGGAAAGTGCTTGAAAATGGCCTCTGCAAGGCCTCAAAAATGAACGAATGAACGTTGATTCTCTATTTTCTGGCCCGCCTAATGCTACTGAGACTCTGACTTGCCCCAGAAATGCAGAAATAAAAAATTTTTTTTTCACCCGGAGCCAAAGTGCCATATTTAGGCTTTTTTCGGGGGGAAAGTCGACTTTCGCCAAAATCGAATTTTTCCGCCGGGTGAACGGTGATTCCGTATTTTCTGGCCCGCCTAATGCCACTGCGCCCCTCACTTGCCCCAGAAATGCAGAAATAAAAAAATTTTTTTTTTCCACCCCAAGCCAAAGTGCCATATTTAGGCTTTTTTCGGGGGGAAAGTCGACTTTCGCCAAAATCGAATTTTTCCGCCGGGTGAACGGTGATTCCGTATTTTCTGGCCCGCCTAATGCCACTGCGCCCCTCACTTGCCCCAGAAATGCAGAAATAAAAAAATTTTTTTTTTCCACCCCAAGCCAAAGTGCCATATTTAGGCTTTTTTCGGGGGGAAAGTCGACTTTCGCCAAAATCGAATTTTTCCGCCGGGTGAACGGTGATTCCGTATTTTCTGGCCCGCCTAATGCCACTGCGCCCCTCACTTGCCCCAGAAATGCAGAAATAAAAAAATTTTTTTTTTCCACCCCAAGCCAAAGTGCCATATTTAGGCTTTTTTCGGGGGGAAAGTCGACTTTCGCCAAAATCGAATTTTTCCGCCGGGTGAACGGTGATTCCGTATTTTCTGGCCCGCCTAATGCCACTGCGCCCCTCACTTGCCCCAGAAATGCAGAAATAAAAAAATTTTTTTTTTCCACCCCAAGCCAAAGTGCCATATTTAGGCTTTTTTCGGGGGGAAAGTCGACTTTCGCCAAAATCGAATTTTTCCGCCGGGTGAACGGTGATTCCGTATTTTCTGGCCCGCCTAATGCCACTGCGCCCCTCACTTGCCCCAGAAATGCAGAAATAAAAAAATTTTTTTTTTCCACCCCAAGCCAAAGTGCCATATTTAGGCTTTTTTCGGGGGGAAAGTCGACTTTCGCCAAAATCGAATTTTTCCGCCGGGTGAACGGTGATTCCGTATTTTCTGGCCCGCCTAATGCCACTGCGCCCCTCACTTGCCCCAGAAATGCAGAAATAAAAAAATTTTTTTTTTCCACCCCAAGCCAAAGTGCCATATTTAGGCTTTTTTCGGGGGGAAAGTCGACTTTCGCCAAAATCGAATTTTTCCGCCGGGTGAACGGTGATTCCGTATTTTCTGGCCCGCCTAATGCCACTGCGCCCCTCACTTGCCCCAGAAATGCAGAAATAAAAAAATTTTTTTTTTCCACCCCAAGCCAAAGTGCCATATTTAGGCTTTTTTCGGGGGGAAAGTCGACTTTCGCCAAAATCGAATTTTTCCGCCGGGTGAACGTTGATTCCGTATTTTCTGGCACGCCTAATGCCACTGCGCCCCTCACTTGCCCCAGAAATGCAGAAATAAATTTTTTTTTTTTTCCACCCCAAGCCAAAGTGCCATATTTAGGCTTTTTTCGGGGGGAAAGTCGACTTTCGCCAAAATCGAATTTTTCGGCCGGGTGAACGTTGATTCCGTATTTTCTGACCCGCCTAATGCCACTGCGCCCCTCACTTGCCCCAGAAATGCAGAAATAAATTTTTTTTTTTTTCCACCCCAAGCCAAAGTGCCATATTTAGGCTTTTTTCGGGGGGAAAGTCGACTTTCGCCAAAATCGAATTTTTCGGCCGGGTGAACGTTGATTCCGTATTTTCTGACCCGCCTAATGCCACTGCGCCCCTCACTTGCCCCAGAAATGCAGAAATAAATTTTTTTTTTTTTCCACCCCAAGCCAAAGTGCCATATTTAGGCTTTTTTCGGGGGGAAAGTCGACTTTCGCCAAAATCGAATTTTTCGGCCGGGTGAACGTTGATTCCGTATTTTCTGACCCGCCTAATGCCACTGCGCCCCTCACTTGCCCCAGAAATGCAGAAATAAATTTTTTTTTTTTTCCACCCCAAGCCAAAGTGCCATATTTAGGCTTTTTTCGGGGGGAAAGTCGACTTTCGCCAAAATCGAATTTTTCGGCCGGGTGAACGTTGATTCCGTATTTTCTGACCCGCCTAATGCCACTGCGCCCCTCACTTGCCCCAGAAATGCAGAAATAAATTTTTTTTTTTTTCCACCCCAAGCCAAAGTGCCATATTTAGGCTTTTTTCGGGGGGAAAGTCGACTTTCGCCAAAATCGAATTTTTCGGCCGGGTGAACGTTGATTCCGTATTTTCTGACCCGCCTAATGCCACTGCGCCCCTCACTTGCCCCAGAAATGCAGAAATAAATTTTTTTTTTTTTCCACCCCAAGCCAAAGTGCCATATTTAGGCTTTTTTCGGGGGGAAAGTCGACTTTCGCCAAAATCGAATTTTTCGGCCGGGTGAACGTTGATTCCGTATTTTCTGACCCGCCTAATGCCACTGCGCCCCTCACTTGCCCCAGAAATGCAGAAATAAATTTTTTTTTTTTTCCACCCCAAGCCAAAGTGCCATATTTAGGCTTTTTTCGGGGGGAAAGTCGACTTTCGCCAAAATCGAATTTTTCGGCCGGGTGAACGTTGATTCCGTATTTTCTGACCCGCCTAATGCCACTGCGCCCCTCACTTGCCCCAGAAATGCAGAAATAAAAAAATTTTTTTACACGAGGTACTGTACATAGTCCCGTCAGTCTTTTTCATAAATTGCTCTGGATTCATAAAAGGGGTTATGAAGTAATAAGAAAGTATTTGAGCCTTTAAAATTATGTAATTATGTATATTATATATATATAAGCCTATATATATATATATGTTTCTTTTCACACATATGTGAGAAATTGACGATCCTATCCATAATTCTTGAAAATTACGTGAAAGGTCAGGCCTTCTACCAGCTTTTTGGAAAATTAATATTTTGGATTTTGATGTATTCGGAGTCAAGAACTTCTGTGAGAAGTAATCCTTAATGTGTCTCATTAAACGATGTAGCTGAAGGGAACTGTCTCCAAATAGAACGATGTCGTGCGCATCCGCCAGGAGCATTATTTCATTTTGGTGATCAACTGACACCCCCTTGCAACCCTTGTCCCGCAAAAAAATTTTGAGATCTGAACGAAATAGAGCAAAAAGTAAAGGGCTCTCAATGCTCCCTTGGAGGACAACCATAATCCGTGAGTCCGTCCACCGCTTGTATCGCAGTCTTCGCTTTGTCATACAAATGTTTATAAACATTGATGGATTTCGAGGAGACACCTAGTTTATAAAGTTTCGACCATAGTTTATAGTAATTCACACTGTCGAATGCACGGATGAAATCAATGAAAAAACAATATGATCTCCGTGTTGATTTTCATAGGACGTTTGACTCTGTGTGTTACTCCCGACTTTGGAATAAACTTCATTCAATAGGGGTTAGTGCAATGTTCATTAGAATTATCAAAGAACTGCATGACAGGGCGTCGCTACAGGTGAGATCGGGAGGAGGATTGTCGGAATCTTTT
Organism: Diachasma alloeum; assembly: GCF_001412515.2. Lineage (NCBI taxonomy): Eukaryota > Metazoa > Arthropoda > Insecta > Hymenoptera > Braconidae > Diachasma > Diachasma alloeum. The sequence goes on from NW_021680478.1 coordinate 103,047, forward strand.
GATATTCCAGAAGGGGTGTTGCAGGGAAAGCTGCTGAGTCCTTTGCTCTTCATTCTCTTCTTGCATAACATCTAAATGGTTTTTAGAAATGAAGGTATCTATGGTGCTAGTATAAATAAAGATCGAGTAATTCTCCTCTTCTGTAATTATGAGAATTGTCAAAATTCGTCAGTGTTACTGTGATGATAATTCGCTGTGTGTCAACATAGGAAAGACCAAAATGGTTGTTGCTCGTTGTGAGAGGAGAGTAAACGGAGTAACACAAGGAGTTGTCGAGAATGGTAGGGCCCTTGTTACTGGTTTTACTTGTTTTTGGTGGTTTTTTGTCAATTTTGGGTAAAAAACGTACCCAACCGTTGTTTTTTTGTTTGCAGAAAATGTATTCATTATTGTCTCACGTCGACGAAGTTTCGTGACATTGGTTGCATTTTTACATTCAGTCTATGCATTTTTCCACATTTTCCATAAGAATACGGGTTAAATTCCGTTTTTAAAATAATTTATTCCATTCGAACCATCGATCTCAACAATCTGAAACTCCATACAGAGCATCGAAATATATGAAAGAATGTACTTGAAAAATTTCAAAAAATTGGCTGCATTTTTTTACCTCGCTTGAACATCGTTAAAGTGAGAAAAAACCGTTTTCCGCGGTTCTCCATAACAACATCACAATCCACGTTTAAACGCACTGGTGGCAACACATCAACGTTGGATGTGAGCATCAGTTGGACCCTCGCTGCCAACGTTCTAACTTAATTCTGATACTTTATAATATGAATCGCGAGAATGTGAATATCAGTCCGTTGCTATGCGCGTATCTTTTTTACTGTTAATCAAAAAAATACAATAGTTACACCGTTGAAAAGCTCATAGTCATTTTATATAATGTAACTAAGGACAGTTTTCCAATTTGTCGTCCCATTTTTATTATACAGAATGTCAATCATTTAATGGTAGTGGAGGGAGAAGTTCGGTCGTATACATTGGTGCGCGCGGCCTGATGTTTTGTACAGTTGGAGTCAAAACTTTTTTTGGCCGATACGCTACCGCGTATCTCGATGCCCCGAGAAATGCTCGAGTTTAGAGGGCCGTTTCACAACCCAAACCCGCGTATGGGCCGATAAAATGAATACGTGTCACTTAGTTTTGTGTCCTCAATAACATACATAAAGTTCATCAAAATAAGGGGTAGGGGATATCTATCTGGTGTTCCTTATTAATGTCGGTTATGCAGGCAGTTAGGATGCGAAAGGCATCGTACATGAGAGGTTAAATTTAATATGCAATTACGCAATTTTAAGATATCCTGTACATCGAAATGGATTCGAAAAGTGCGGCATTCCAACTCTATGTCGTAAATCGTGTGATGTACATCTTCGATCCGCTATTGCTTGGCAAGATGCACCTGTCAACTGTGAGGGTCTCGGTGGTGGTGTTGATTGCCAGCGTTGTGGCTTAAAAGTATATCAAGCAGAAATGCAGGTAAATTTCTTAGCTCAGTATTTAACAATATGATCACGATGGGTTTTGACGCGTGTTTCTGCAATATTTTCAATTTTTTTATAGATCGCATCCGGAGTACCGTATCATAATATTTGCTTCAGTTGTTACTGTTGCCGAAAACCACTGGAAACATTGACCTATCATGAGAACTGTGGAGAAATTTATTGCAAACGTATTACAAATTTTTATCAGAATTGTAAATCCGTATTCATTAGTGATTTTGTTTGATTTGATCTTTCATTCTTCAGAATGTTACATACGCAATTTTGGACCACAAGGATACGGTTATTCTGGGGTACTTCAAACTCCAATGTAAAATTTACTCTAACATCTATAGTAACATCTCTAGTATCTTATGTCAAATTGGCTAACCACTGATTTTTGTGACTTCGGATATTGACGAGGATGTCTCAAAGTACTATTGCGTGTCCCGTTTTGAATCCCGGATTGTTTGATGAACCTTAAACATGCCTGTGAAGCTAGTCATGAGACGACTGTCATCTGGATATATTTATTTACTCCCCTTTTCTTGCTAAAAAGACTTCTACACCCTGAAAAATGAATTATTTGCATCATATAAAACTCTTTATTTGAGATTTTATGCCCATTTTAAGATTGTGATGCTTAAAATTTAATGAACGTATCAACTTATTTTTTAAAAAATTCACCAACTGAAATAAATAATTTATTAATTGTGACAAAAATATTTCTGGAAATTAAGAAAAATCCTTTATTGTTCGAGTCTTAACCGAATATGCATACAGATATATGCACACACTTGTTCCGCTCGCATGCATGCATGGCCTACTCACAGCTGATCTGCTCGCTCATCTCTGACCGGTGACTTTTGATCTTCGGCACATGAAGCAACAGTTGATAGACAGGTGTTATATAAACGCCTCCATTTTAATTGGGTCACGTTCACAGCTCTGTATTTTCACCATCTGCAACCTCGTGGTCCATTAATCCATCTCATTCGCACATTCCCCGTTGTTCTTTCGCTTTTGTCTTCGCTTCACGCTTTATTAATTGCTTTGCTCTTTCATTAACTTGCCTATCGCAACAGTTTTTGTTTATTTGAACTACGCTAACACACTTGATCATATCATTGTTAAACAAAACTAATGTAAATAAGTGACCCTTTTGTAAATGTAGTGACCATAGTCGATCGACGCCATGTATAGCGCTTTCTCGCGCTTCTCTACATTCTCGAAATCCATTGTTTTTTCGCCCATTTCCCAACCATTCGGCCAAAACCAGATTCGGCATCGAACTTTTATTTATAACAAATTGAACATTTATTCAATTTAAATGATGGATTCATTGATTGCAAACAAAAAATTTTCCCAATCAAATTTCAAAGGAAATTTGTCCCTCATTGTTTCAATAAATAATTACCATTTTTCCTACTGCACTGTAACCAATGAGTGAGCAATTCCATGATTTTTCATACTGTACAAGGTGTACTGTACGGCCGAGTACCACTAAAGCAGTAAAAAATAAGGTTTAACGTCCTTTTAAATGTGAAAACGTTAGAACGCAGTGATGACCCTCTAAATATTAGTCTACAACGCCCATCCAGGGCCATTGGTCAATTTGAATGATATAAAGGTTTCTGGGGACGTCGAAAGAAACCAAAATGTGAGCCCTGTCCTACACATAATCTAATGTATTTTTTATCACGAATAAAAATACTTGGGTTGAGATTAACCTGTTTAAATTAATGATTTAAATAATTCCATCACCTACCTCCCGTCTCATGTCTTTCGTTAACCTGTTTGTTTTTCACGTTTGACGTTCCTTTTCGAAACCAATTTTTTTCTGACTTCCATTTGTGAACTTTCATTCTTCGACTTACTCTAATTTTATAGGAAACGGGCATTTTGATGTTCAGAACATATTATATACAAGGATCTGCCTTCTCAGTAGGAATCGTTCTCACTCATAATAGAATAATTGAAGAGAACGGAGATGAAATTTTAGTTGAAATGATTATTCTGCATAAGAGTTTCTATATCCGAATTGATCTAATCATAACATTACTCTAGGGATTCTAATATGATCTCTTTATTGTGACGTCCGATGGCCGATTCATTTTGCACGTGATTTCCCCCTCGAGGGTATATATATAGCCTTTACCATGTATATGTCGCTGACACGTGAGACGAGTGTTTCTGATTGTCGTGCAACATTTCTCTATACTCAAAGCCAGATACCCAAACCATTCCTCATGTCTCCCCATCCTGTCACTATATAGTTTTTACTTTTATACATATTGCGAATTATTTTGAAGAATAAGATGAGATAAATGCTGACTGTATTGAGTATATCTCTCATTTTGAGTAACATGATACCATGAATTTAATAAGGAAAGAGCGAGGTAACATGGAACAGCAAGGTTAAATGTACAATAGAAAGAAATACGATAATACCTTGATTACCATCCTCGAAATATAAGACCTCTTTTAGGCCGCTGCAGTATTCTTACAGATCTAAAAAAACCTGATCTCTCATTTGAATCTACAGTATTTTGATTCTTTATTCGGCGTCGGAAGGTGCAGTTATCTCCCGATTCAGGATTATAGAGAACTAAGAGGATACTACATGGAAAAAAGGAAACGGTGACCTGAGACCACCGACGAAGGAGACGGTGACGGAGACCTGAGATCACAGGGTTTCTGCCTGATGAGATTCACACGCGAGCGGCACGCTTCGGAAGAAAAACCCCGGCATTCCACTGATTCTGCATGTGCATAAAAACACAATGGTCATATGGATTGAATCATGTGGTGACTCTTGAATAATTGAAATGCATTAGTAGAAGTACTTATAACTCTTAGAATAGTTTCCATTCATTCTCTGGGAATAGGCTAATAAGAAATAATACATTCTTCCCGTTGTTTTTCACATCATTATTCGTCAGAAAAAAAAGAACAACTGAAGTATGTCGAAAGATATAAAAGGAATATCTCAAAGTGGAATTACCGGTGGTAAACTACCAGATCTTACAAGGCAATTCGATCGATTCTTCAACGTAACTCTATACATATTAAGTTCTCTCAAGTAAAATAAATATTTCTCTCAAATAAATGAATGTGTGGAATTTTCGAATTTTTGTCTTTTTGCTGCCGAATCATTCTTATGCTGATAACTTTCAAGTCAGTCGAAAATCTGACGAAATTCGGTAAAAAGAAATCTTTAATTTAATAAAATGGAAATTCCGAATGGTTATTTTGCTGTGCAAAATAACCATTCGAAGGCGTATTAAACTCCGCAACAAAACAGTAAGTAGACTTCAATGATCAAATGAACACATAGAAGGTAGAATTAATAGAGGTGTATCTATAAGCATTCCATGGAGGGTAAAATTTTCGGAGCATCCCGCTGTTTTCTAGTGCTGCTGACTAATTGATCATGTCGTGTGCAGGCGTTCAGACACACCTCTAAACCCTCTTACTTTCTCTTTTACTAGTTCCACACCACCAATGCATACAGTGGAGGATCTGGGAAAATGGAATAAAAAGAAAATAAGAGATCAAATTCTTCCGGGTATTACAAACATTTTCGGAAATTTTTTCACTCCTGCGACTTTGCGGTAGTAGGCACACATCTAGTAGATTATAACAACGCATGCCTCCCTTGTCTCTCATTAGTTTTCTTCCAGTTTTATTTATCCTTGAGTTGCACAACTGTTCGATATGGAACTTTGTTCGTCAGTGCACAGGAATTCTGCCCGCAGAATAGCTTATTTCGAAACGCAAAAAAATGATCGTCTGTAAATCGCATTTAATTTCCACAGATTCTCGCATGGGTGAATATTTTTCTGCGGTATTACATGTATAATTGTAGATGATAGGGGTTAACGGCGAAAATGAGAAATCTTTGTTCTGCGCGACTGAAGATTTTTGGTGGGGTGGTGTGACTACGGATGGGTTACTAAGCAAAAATTGGCAATCATATTGAGAAAACTATTTCAGAAAATTTATACGCCGAGGGCTCTTTCTAGATAGATTTTTGGGCTACAATACAGTCAAATCGGTAATTTTGAGCGATCGGAGCCATTTTGTCGCTACAAACTCGTATTCCTGAGGAAAAATCATGTAAGATTGAATATTTCAGACAATTTTCCCCGAAAAACAGAAGTTTTCTCTCCGGGGTTTCAAAAATGAAGGAAATTCCATTCGAAAAACTAAATACAAAGGTAAACCGAATTAGATTTCTCGACGATCCACAATAATGTAAGCAGAGAGAAGCAGAGAGAACATCATTCTATGGTTCCTTATATCTCAAGATATAAGACCTTTAGGAGCCTCTTTCATCTTATCGTGGTATCAACGTCAAATACACCCATTTCACGTTTATCGTTTAAATAGAACGCAACGCACACTGTCATACCCAAATGCCAGTGCCACTAAAAAACGTCCGACGCCACCACTAGTGGAAGTATAACATTGTTTCTGTATCAGATGTACGTACACAATCCTCATACATATTCAAATCATCGGAATCATGAGATCGCAATCGCGTCATTCACCGTGTTTGACACTCGTCGAGGATAGCTCCAGAAGTTACATACACAATTAAAGATACATTTTTTTGCGGAGAAAATGTCACATTGGTAGGTCCTGCATGCATGAAATAATTTCATGTCCACTTGAATCATTATCCTTACATCTATCCATACGTTCACATACCCCTCTTCCCTTCGACTTTTATATTAAGCACTCGGCGCCAGAGATATTAGAAAAGAGAGCTTTATATATTACGTTTGTGAAGGGCCCACACACTGCGATTTGGCGATCTCCCCTTACTACTATACATGTCTCGCTCCTATTCTTCAACATCTGCTCTCATTCTCTCTCTTCCGCCCTTCCCTAACGCTCACCGACTCGACTTGCGATTATTCAATTCATCGGCCTGTCAAAAACACCAGTGTACGCTGGCTTCCCTGGCCGTTTCGCTGTCTTTGTCACCTCTTTCTCTACTTCCCCTCACTCACATCCTGCATATGTGTTGAACATCATAACCACGAGTGGGTGTGTGTTGGACCTATCAACCTTATATACCCTACAGAACCGTTTTTCGATTCTATGTTTTTCGAGCTTTTTTATTTTTATCGGGTCTGCTTACGGTCCATGTATGGGTGATGATTCATGATACCAAATTCTATACATAAGTCCAGCCTCTTTTTAGTTTTTCTCGGCCCTTCCAAGTCGCGTTAACAACTCGTGATTTTAGTCTCGGGTCAAGGCCGTATGTGAGCCACATGTAAATAGGCGAACGATTTAGACTCTTGAATAGAGGGCCTCCCAAGTAAGATTTATCAAGGCTGACAAGGAAACAGCTTGGCTGAGCCCTGAGTGTGCGAGCCTCAGTGACTCAGGCCTCGATAGGCGTGTTCTCATCGTCCAATCCAGGGTCAAATGAGGGTGATTGATGAGGCCATGGACACACACGTGAAACAATTCATTAGAAAACCTAGCGAATTCGCTGAAAAATTCTATTGGAAATCTATAGGAATTCTATGAGGACTCTATAGGATTTCTATTGGAATTCTACTGATAAATTCTCCTTGTTTTATGTGCTTATTCTATTGCAAATTTAATACGAAAAAGTTGATATATTTTGAATTTCTGTTCGACTTTTTCTCGTGAGATTTTTTGTATTAAAATTATTGAGCACAAACTTTCTAAGCTTTTACCGCTGGATTTTGTGTTATTTTGCATTACAGAATCCGAGTGGAAAAAACTTGGAACATTCATGCCCAAGCAATCGTATAGAAAAAGTCTCAAGAGAAAAATTCATACAGACATTCGAAATGTATAGACGTTTTCTTATCGAATATCCAATAGAATCAGCCCAGAAAAACAATATAATTTTTCAATAGAATTTCAATACAAATCCTACACAACCCCCGTAGAATTCCTACAGAATTCCAATGGAATTTTCTTGCAAATTCGCTAGCTTTTCTATTGAATTTTTTCATACGTGCAAGCCTTAATTCAGACCTAGTTCTGGGCTCGAGTACAGTAGACTCTCGTCATAGTCTGGTTATAGTCTTGTTATAGTCGCGTTACACGGAGAGAAAAATACACCATAATTCCGCGAGAGTCCCTCCAAAAATTAGTGTGCTACTCACTAATGCTGGGACATAACAGGGGGTCACCAGAAAATTCGTATGTGGCACCCTAAGTTTTACGGGCATCGCGCGAAGTAGTGGCGCAAGTCCCTCTAAAAATTGGGGTGCCACATTCGAATTTTTCGATGACCCCCTGTTATGTCCCAGCATTGATGAGTAGCACACTAATTTTTGAAACATTTTTTTCTCAGTGTATAGCCGCGTTTCTCCTCACGAGACCGAAGACGCGTTACGGCGCGCAGTAATTGTAACAATCATAATTGAAAATCTTGAAATTAAATTAATCATGAATTAAATTTGCCGCTTCAGACGACTGGAACCAATGAGGAATAAGTGACAGACTCGCGAGATATCGATAGTTATCGACTTTAAGTGTATGTTCTGTTTAGAATAGGATATATAGTTTTCTTGTCGCTTGAATGCTTCTCCCACTCTGCTACCACGCAGCTCTTGCAGAAAATACTCTATTGGTTTCTTCGAGCAGCCATCTTGCAGCTCCAGGGAAGTCGAAAAATAAAATATTCTAAATGCGAATTTTACTTTACTCTAGAGACGCGAAAAATTTATGAAATTCAGAATTCATTTATTCATGATCCATTACGAATAAAATAAAACGGATGCTTAACTTTATTCTCTGGAGTATAACGAACATTTAAAAAAATCGTATGAAAAATATGGCGCAAGGAGCATTTTTAAGGTAAAAACAGAAAAGAATGAAATTTTTCGTGGTTATACGGGGTAAAATCGATCGGGTTCGCGATTTTCCCTGGTTATTCCTATACTCCTTCATATATCACAAACTGTTGAATGTATCCTAAGGTCCAGTGAAAACTTTTAAATTTCACTAACGTGTCCCCTTAAAAAATTATAAAAAAAAAATAAAATTGGTTTTTTGTATAAAAAAGACAAAGGTCACCCAAATTCACTCGAAAAATTATGTCTACTCATAGTTGCAATGTCTTTATGTCAGGTTTCAGTGTAGATGTAGATGTATAAAGATACACAAAATATATGGAGAACTCGCTAATTACATCAGGTGATGGGACCAGACCCGTTGAGTTTTTAATGAAAAATTGAGAAGATTTGTCTGTGATTGCTGAGACGTCATTCGAAAAATGGCAATTTCGACACATGGGATTTAGACATTGAAACTATTTTAATGAAATATGGGCTCTGGGTTACGTGAGCAGAAAAATACCGAGATCTGCGGCTGATGCAAGCGGTATTCCTGGCGCACAAGAAATTGCTTGGAACTCAAAAGATAAGAAACCCCTAGCTGAAATCATTTTTTCATTTGAACATTTGATCGTGAAATATGTAAAGTGCAACACATCTAGAGAGGCATATTCAGGTATTTCAGTCAAGGGGTCCTAATTTGCCAGAAACAAGCGGTGCATGTGTCCATAAATTCTGCTATGACTAACTTATGATGTTTGAAGCTATTTATACACTATTACAAAATTCTTGATGAGGTTCCGAAAGAACTTGAAGCAATGTAAAAATTCTTCCCCGACTATCCGTGATAATGTCCCATACGATGGTTCACATTTATTCGCGGTCTCTGTCCATATAATCGTGGGAAGGCTTCCGATATTATGCAATAGAATTTCTTTCATTGGGACGTTTTTTAACTGGCCCGTTATGTTTCAAAATGACATCTTAACCTAAAAAAGCCAATTGTTCGAGAATGTTTCTATTAGTAATTTATATTAAAAATATTATACAATTGAGTATCATTTAAGAAGGAGTATTGTGGTGATGACGATGACAGATACAGTATGCCATATCATTATCTAAAGTTATAGTTATAACATAGTAAATTATACGATATTCAGTATAGTAAAGTAGGGGATATAAAAGCCAGTGCGCCACGTGTCAGTAACAGCCTCTTTTTCTACATCGGTATGAAATTATCATTGGCCATCGTCAGTCATTCTATCATTCTCAACTATTGTCCGTGCTCATATTAACTACACAAAAATTATAATCGCTTTTCCAAAAAATCTTTATAAGTTAAAGAACATAATTTTGCTTAACATGACTAAAACTTTCATGAAGAAAAGGTATTAAAAAACAACAAAGAGACTGCTCTATGCTTTGAATTTATATGAGCGATAAACCTACCGATGACAGACTATAATAATTCTCTACTAAAATCTCCCGATGTTCATTTCATTATTTTTTCCACTTCCCTTCACCATGCTCATTTTTTCCCTTTTCTATCCATCTATCCCGTTCAAGTTAGTTTTTCTTGCTCTACATTTTTTCCATTCCATTCTCCAGTCTGACGATGCGACGCATAGGGATTTTCATTTCTTTCCCTTTCCAAGTTTCAGCGGTCGGGCGAGATGCTGATAAGTCGCGTCGCAAAGGGGAGAGTACTGTATAGAGGTATGCATTCTGCCGCGCCGGCGTTACGAAAGCCGCATCTCTGTGATATTGTTGAGGAAGGCGTGGTTTTAATGCGACGTCCACCCTCTCTCACCGATAAAATCTTCAGGCGCGTTTTCTATAGGTATTCCGGAAGTTTCGGCTTTAATATAATATGTCAGAATTTTTGCTTGCTTTCTTTCATTTGCTCTCTTACACTTATTTTGTTTTTTCTTATTATTGTTCTATTGATTAGAGCGGAGGATTAGAATGAATTTTTAGTGATTAATAATCTACAATGGACGCCACCGATAATTTTGAAAAATATAGTAATATTCAATCAGTTTCCGGAATTCGTGGAATTTCGCCGATAAGACACATTTCTTTATCTAATGTCTTAAATTAAGATTTCATGAGATATTCCTATATTTACCAATACTATTGCGTGTTATAGGGGAGAAGTGAAATTAAGTCCTTGCGAAATGAACACTTTCTACCCGAAAATAACATTGAGTTTGGCATCAGAGTACGACTCATGTCTCTTTCTATCCTATGAGGAATAATTGTTATATATGATGAGAGCATTGAATATGCATTTGGAAATTACATGGAAAATTTTCGTGGCGATTTCGAAAGTCATCATCGCAATCGTCCATCGGTTTGATTCATTCTGACGAAAGGTATCACAGATTGCCTAAAGAGTCATATTCTTGATACATGCACGAAGAAAAAAGGCATGAATAATTACGGTGCTAACACGGTAAAATGAGTACAGTTTCTCGAACCCGGAATAATTCACATACCAGCACCGGCATTTTTGCTACAGAAATTTATCTCGAACTTACCGCGAAAAAATCTTTGATGTTGCACCAAACTTTCTAGGGCTGGCTTGTGAATTTTTCCGGGTCCGTCAAAATGAACATATTTTAACCATAATTATGCATTGATAACAAATATGGAAGGTTTTAGTCGCTGTTACCGGGGCGTCTTAGGTATTAATGCCATTCATTAACTATTAACAACCGGCGTTGGCAGTTAAAAAGCCGCGTTCAAAACAACTAATTCCTTATATCAGTGTGTGGAGTGAAACCAGTTTATGAAAAGGAGTTCAAGATGCAGGAATACAAGAGCGACATTTATCGCGAAAACTGTACTCAGTAGTCCTTTTCCATTCGGTATTCTCAAATATTTCAGTTGCTCAACCATAGCCCGAAAAGAAGAAGAATTGTATGACAATTCTTAAGAAAAATGTATCGTCGAAACTGTCCAACAGTTTCTTCACCAGGATATTATTAACACATTAGTCATACTTCCTTATCTCATCCACTTTTTAATATTTTGGATAGGAACAGGAATGCGGAAACTTTGGCAAATCATACATAACTTCATTAGTGAAATCCAACTATTTGAAGACAATGGGACAAACTGCGTCATTCTTTCTTTGGAAAGGTTATGGAAAAATCTGAAAGTTCCATCAATTTTGTAGCATTGCTATTACATACACCAAAAAATACCTGAATTGAGTATAAAAAATACTTGATGCCGTTATAAAATATGTCCCATTCGGGTATTTTTCAACTATATGAAATTTCGAACCAATTCAATATGAATATGAATTGACGAAAAAATGTGCGATATATTGATGCCATACTTTATTAATTTAGAAATTAACTGGTTAAAATTTTGTCGATACTAAAATGACAGACGTCCAGTCATTATATTCACATTTACGTTATAGGCCACGAAGATAATAAAGTTTGATAAGGGATGTAGGGAAAACTGAAACGGGGCAACCCTACTCCACAGTACTCCTCCCAAAAGAAGGAGGGAAATACACCTAGTATATATATACAATCAAACGGGTGGTAGACATGGAGAATACTGAAGAGCGGAGGAGGAGAATGTTGTGTGGGCGTGGCTAGGTATTACCCCCGTTGATCGTGGATTGGCCAACGCGCTGAGAGGCATTGTCAAATAAAATCCAATCGTTGGAGCAAAGGAATTCGCATATTCCTCTGGAAGTACTTTTTTCCGTCGTTTTTCTCATTTTTTTCATCTCCTTTCTCTTCTGGTTATTATACCATCTAAAACTGTACGAGGATTTTCTCTCTCATTCTCTCGTACCCCACGACGTGCGTGGCAAAGGGAGTTTATATACCCAATGTCCCGTCTATTTACCCATTAAAAACGTATGCGCCTGCGCAGATATTCAACCATTTAGTTCTCTCCATTCTTCGGTGATTTTCAAGGGGTGTGCAGTTTCGTTTGATGGGAGTATGATTTTATTATAGCATTACCGAACCCAAGCCAAACCTCGAAATGCTTGCCTCATAGTCTACACTATTTCGAAGCCCATAAAGGTAGCGGCTTTTCGAAGGGAGAGCAAGATATGTATATCAATGGGTAGGGATAGGCTGATAAAAAGAGAGGAAAGAAATAAAATAACGGAAGTTGAGTGGAAGTCAAAGTCTTCAGAGTAGTTCTAACCCCCTTTTTTCACCTGCCACCCTGTCCATGCTTGTAGACTTACTAACTGAGCCTCCTCGTCTCCCCGGATCACAGAAAAGGGTGGGGAGGGGGAGTTCAACTAGAATATCATCCCTTCCCCCTCTACACATATCCATGAGATTTCTCTCTCACCTAACCAGAAACCTATTCATTCGACGCCCGTAGTCACAGCGTGAACGTCCCGTGTGCAAATCGTTGAATTTTTTACGTCTATACGAAGAATTTATTAGTTAACTGTGGTATGCTTAGCTCCAACTGCAAGTGTTTCGGAACATTAATATTGTTGTGGAAAAAGTATTGGTGGTGGTTGTATATAAAAAGATGTGTCGGCAAGTTGAATAAAAATCAATTCATTAATGTATAATTCTTCATTTGTGTTTGTGTGAAAGTGAAATGATACCCTCATCAGCCACAATGCTGAAGAACTTAGAACAACGTGCGGCATCCAATTTTCTAATGGAAAATTTGTTACAGAATAAAACGTCAAATGGCAGTGATTTTAGTTTGACGTTAAATTGGGCAGCCAGTTTGATGGCACGAAAGCGGGAAAACGAAGCGATAATTAGTACTAGTGAACATCTGTTGAAAAAACCAAAAAGGGATTTTGATCGCGATATTGATGATGAGACATTAGTACATGCCGATGGAGATTTAGAAACTGAAACTGAACCGGAAACAGATATTGAAATAACAACCGGATATCATGAACGATTATCTCAATTGCGAATCTGTAAACGATTAAAGTCGGATGAAATTCAAGAAAATGAGAGGTTCATAGGGGAAGATTTGAGCAGGGATTGGATGAGTTTTAATGTGATTGAAAATTCTTCAAAAAAAGCAATAAAAAATGACGAACGACTTGCCAACGACGAAGCGTGTAGTTTAAGTTGTGCCGATGATCAGTGTCAGAATCCATTGAGTACAACTCACTCATTCATCTCATCTGCTGCGGAATCCCGAGTCATTCAAGCAAAAGAAAAGCCAGAATTGAAGTTCGGTGTGAAAGCCATACTTGCAGATGATAACGACAAACGGCGAAACTCGGGTAATCACAAAAATTATAAAATTACTCAAATTTGATCAATGTTTTTTCATGTATAATTAATTTCGCTACATTTCTCTACCTTGGAAAAAAGTGCTTTGGTGTCATCTAACTATAGCACCAGAGGAGGTATTCACGCTCGAAACAAAGCTCTCGCTACAAATCAGTGTCGAGTCCAGATTCGCACACCCGACGCTCCCTAAATCTCATTGCCCCCACACCCTCAAGACAAGAGTCGCACAGCATGCGTGCGACTCCTCACTCACTCATTCTGCCTCCGGTGTATATAACATTCGACTATACTTCCTATTTCTATATATTTTCCATCTCTCTCTCTCTCTCCCTCTCTCTCTCTCCCTCTCTCTCTTCCACCATTCGTATACGTAACGCGAACGAGGTGCAGCCCCCGGAGGCCCTTGCGTGGCGTCAGCTGTTACGCCACTTAGCTTCACCCCTAATATTAAGCCCTCACCATTGGTGCCTTATCATGTATTGAACAAGCGCCAGAATTCAATGACATATCAAATATCCAAGAAGTTTCAATAATTACTGAATCCAATGAAAGTCGATTGAGAAAAAATACATATATTAAGCGATGATAGTACGGCGATAACGATAACAATACCAATAATAGGCCACTAATGCGGATAATGATATTATTAGCCATTCATTCACGAAGCTTTGCGACTGGTCACCGCACAGCGGTTTTCAGCTTGATAATTATATCACATACAAGATGCTCTAATAGAGACTGGACTTAGGAGCAAGAAAGCAAGAACTTCGTTAAAAGACATGTGACAAACAGTATATGACAAATTACATATGATTATGCATTATCAGTTGTCGTCTTTTTTTTATTGGTGTCAAGCCCATTATTCTAAGAACCCAAAATGCTGGATTCCGCAATCAAAGTGCCTTGAACTGAACAATGTGCCTAAATTTCAGTATCATAAGTACTAGATTTCGGTGAAAACTACTGAGAACTGGAACCTTCTTTCTGATTCTCAGGCAAAATTGTCTCAGAATAAACAGTAGTTCCACTGAAATCTGGGACTTTTTTTATTTTTGGATTTCAGTACGTTCTGGTACTGATATTACTGGAAACCAAAAACTTTTTTCCTCTGTATAAATCGACAATCACACAGCAACTCGACTATTAACTAGCCAATCTTCATGGATATATAGAAGTCAAAACAGCTTTCAGACATGAAAAAAAGTAAGACTATTATTATCTCGGTAACTTTATATGAACGGAAATATCTATTACGGCAGAACTACATAATAAAACCCTATCTTCTTACCAAAATTAAAAAACAACCGACAAAAAATTCATCGAGAATTCATTTTCAGCTGTCATCTGGAGATATAAATAGACAGCCACAACCTAGAAGTGACACCACCAATGTAAACTAAGGAATCGAATGGTATGAAAGCACCAACTGAATCGGAACTGTTCTGTCATAATATATTAAAATAACTTCGGTGTTCAAAACACTTCTTACAGCGTCAGAATATCAGAAATGAAGTCAGGAAATTTAACAATTATTCATGAGAATATATTTACCATTAGAATATACATCCCATCATGTTAAACAGACGAACTCCGATAGAATTTGCAGTAAAAGGTCGTCATGAATTGAAATAATGCAGAATAGCTGTAACCCATCAGTCATGAAATACAATAAATATAAAGTGACACTAAGTGCCACTCTATATTTCTTCTTCTTCTTCTAATTCTTCTGGTAGTTTAGTTTTTTAGTGAATAAGCCTTAGCTGATAAATAACCCTGAATATTTGAGAAGTTTTAACCCATATGTGGGCATACTTTAACACCACCATAATGTTTTCTTGGCAGAATACGAATACATAATGAATGACACTTGATGTCTAACACACGCAATGAATTGGAATACTTTGGAGTTGCACAGGCACTTTAAGTTGTGACACACTGATGAAAATGGACTCAGTTAATTCATATCTTGGTGTTTGCTGTATATTTCAATAAAACATTATCATTTCCATAGGTTGAAATCACTTTTTCCGGTACAATTAATCCAAGAACGATCACTAATTACACTGACGCTTTTTCCTCTTCCACGTATCAATAAGATACACCTCTTCCAAACACATTGGCATATGTACAATAATGAACAACACATTTGTGTTTTCAACATCCTGACTACTGCTAAAAATTACGAAAGACTGAATGAATCCACAACTGAAATATCAATATAAACCCAGGCGAATGTTATTTCATTATACACATGTCGCGTTTCATAGGTAATATTGTATTCGGACATCAATAAATTGAGTCACTATCGGAATGTGCACATCGGCAAGTGCACGCGAGTTTTCTCCACAAGATGGGATGGGATGGGATAGGTCAGTCAATGAACAAATGGAAATTACAATAATTCGACGGTTGATGTAAACTGGATAAGTCGACAAAAAATGACCCCCCCCCCAAAAAAAAAAACCGTTTAAGTTGTAGCCGTTCTCCGACCCTAGTGGAGAATCCAAAATTATTGAGACCGCTAATTACCGATGGCGGCGCTCATTTTCATCAATATCCGCCATTCATAGGTGGCGTTTTGATATTTAGCGTTTCCAATAGCGTTACATACCTGATCAGAATCTGATATGATACCTTGATCAGTGTCTGATCAAGACCTGACTAAAATTTCCACTCGGGTTGATCATGTTACTCATATGGGATTCGTGTACTTTAGATTCTCCAAATTGATAATTTCAATGAATATAAATATAAGATTTTCCTTTGATATCTTCGTTGCTTTACATACGACAAAAAATTTACTAATCATGAATTTATATATCGTATTATATTTAAAAAAATTATTATTTATGTTAACCAATAAGCGATACGTTTTATTGGAATCCCAAGGAGTGCTGGTGAAGAGCCGACACTCCTGGTGCTGGTTTAATCGTCGCCGACTCATGAGATCACCATTTCACCAGCGTGATCCAGGACTCACGAGAAGGACGCGTGGCTGGTGAGATCCCAAAGAAGCCTGTGCCAAAAATTTGTTCATGATAATATTATTTGGTATAACATTTCGTTCCTGTGCCGATTTGTACGTGTAATATTCTTGAACATAAATATTTAGAGGTATAACCGAAATTATGAGTTAGAGAGGAAGGCGGAACAAAATGGTGATAAAATTTCATTTTTCATTGAGGTTTGGTAACGTTGTGTGGGAAGAGTAATAATAAGGGTCAAATGAAAACAATTCGTACCTTTCGAAATAGAAAAAAAATAATTCCCATACGGTTAAAAATCTAAGACCCAAAGCCTCGTTCTGACTCGAGAAACATTTGTAAATATGATGGTTTGATCCCCATCCTTAGAAATGCCCTAAATTGAATTTTTCGGTAGTAATTACTAGGATAGTTACCGCTTTATGGTTGACTTGCAAAAAAATGATAATTGTCCCTCATACACTATTATAACAAAACGTTGACGTTTATTTTTTTTACTCTCCAATTACTCGTTACGGTTTGATCAAATTTCAGCTTTCTATCTCAATTTTTTCTAGCGTTATCGTGTTTACACCGATTTTATGACAAAACAGAAATATGCCGATTACTACCAAGTTTTCCCTGGTTAGGTAGAAATATTATGACTTGATTTGATACATATTACCATTAGGAATATTTTGACGTTAAAAAAATTCAATTCAGTCGAGTATTATTTCACAAAATTTCAGATTTTTAGCAACGACTTTACTCCTTTTTCCGTGAAGATTTATAAGAGAATTCCGAAAAATCCGCACACGCACGCTGACATACACACGCATGTTCTAAAAATATCATGTTTTGACGTTTCATGACATTCTACATCATTTCCAAGCAAAATTAGAAGATCGTAAAAATCGACGATTACCAAGCTCCATTCGGAAGCAAAAATCCAGAGCAAGCAGCAGAGACCGGCAACCCGAACAAACCTCGACAGCAAGTCACATGAGAATTCTCATGCCTTGTGATGACGAGAATGTTATTCCAAACTCCTTCCAACAGCGTTATTCTAGCGTCATCGTCTCCAGGGAGTTACTGCTGTCCGCGGGCTCAGGTTTTCCGTCGGATTGCTCTCACAGGAAAGAAAGGGGTCCTTCACTCCTTTCTTCAAGTACAGGATTTTTGTCTTACTTCGCAACTTTTTATTCGTCCCGTAATGTTAGTGTGTGTCGTACAGCGTCGAAAAATCGAATGCGGGTCGGCCGACTCGATTTTTGCGCTCGATCCGAGTGAGCGCTCGCTTCTTCAAGGCTGTTCAAATTACGACTTCGAAATCAAGGATGATAAAAGAAGGGTAAAAACCATAGCATAGCATGCTATGAAAATGATATGCAACAGATATTAACCTGGAAAGGTCCCCAGACGTACCTAACGATTTTTTGCTTTCGAATGGAAACTTCAAACATACAATTTTTTTCGATTCTCTACTTTTGCCTGGATATGACTCAGAGTGATATGAAACGTCGAGATTTGATGTTTTTTAGACGATGTGTGTATGTATGTGTGTGCTTATGTGTCTATGTGTGTGTTTGTCCAGAAGTGTGTTAATAAATCCGGAACAGTAATTACAGAAAAGCGGAAATTTTAACTCATAGTTGGAGCTAATGAAGCACAAATCTGTGAAAAATTTCAGCCCGATCGGTTGAGTAGTTCCTGAGATATAGCAATTTCTCAAAAATCGTTTTTCGCAAATATCTCCGGGGTGACTGGATCCATTTTAATTTTTTTTCAAATTTTCGTCACGATAATACCTATCTCGAGGCATGAAATGGAAAATTCAGTTTTATTGTCATTTTTTCATTTTTTCGACAAAATTCGTTACCACGATAACTGAGAAAATAATCGAGATAGGAATTTCCAACTTCGTACACTTTTAGGTCTTATGACAACAATGTTTGGTTTGTGAATGGGCGAAATCGGCGGCGTAGTTTCGGAGATATTCAACTTTGCATACGAAACTCTTTTCTTCAATATCTCAAAAACCAGTCAGCGGAAGACAAATTTTTTCCAAAATATTCGTTATAATGGTGGCTATCTAACCAAATCAAAATATGAGCAGCATTTCATTGAAAGTTTTTGAGCTATTGCCATTTTTCTGTTTTTATGTGTTCAGCTTGCCCGTATGTACTATAATGTGTTTGAAACTTTATTTGACTATCTAAAATTTTGGGTAATGATTAGTACTATTTAGCTACACAACTAGAGAAAATTTGAGCTTAATTGGTTTCGTAGTTCTTGAGATGGAACATTTTATGAAAAATCGGGTATTACGGTAATTACACTGATAGAACGGATTAGTTATTGTTAACGAATGGATTTTGGTTGGAGGTTCGGGTCTATTCGGTCCCACTAAATGTTCATTTGTTAATAATTAACGAATGTATATTTGAGGAGCCTTGTTTGACTTGACTTTGGCCATTCAAGTGAACCATTCGTTAACTATTAACGAATATTCATTTCGTCATATTCAACTCTACCATTCATTAATAGTTAACGAATCTCGTTTGGAATAAATGAATCATTCTATCAGTGTACCGCGTTTTTCTTTAATCAACTTACTATCCCTTGGAATGGTTTACCGTGATCAACACAAAGTTCTGTAAATTTGCATAATAATTCTGCGTAAAATACTCTGAATGATATTATTATCTAACCATCACTCATGATATTTTAACCATTCTGTAACCGAAGTGCCCATATCGAAAATTTTACTAGGTTAATTTTTTTCATTCTTTCTTGAAACTATCGATCCAAAATGAAGATAACTTAGACTTTGTATTTACGCACGGGCAAAAACTCCCTATCACGCGATTGCAGACAATGAGGAAATGGAATGTATATAGTATTGCTTCCAAAGTTTGTATTTTATCGTCAAGATCATCCTCAGGTATTGTAATCATACCGTGCGGTGTTATCTCATCGGCCAGCGGCCTCTTGTCGATTTGCATTCACTGTTCATGTTTGTGCAAGTATTTCAAATATTGACAATGCATATGAAAATAAAGAATCGAGTTTCAATGCGTGAATTTGTTTTTCATGGATGTGTTTTTTTTTCAATTCCCATACTATTATTAGTATGACGCAAGAAAATTTCTTTTAATGACTGACAGATTGACTTGAACCGATGGGACCGGAAAAATAAGGTTATTTTTAAATACACTATCGATACGCATACGGGTTATAAGTAGTCTTACAATAACAAAATACATACATTTTCACGTTTTCGTGCCTATCGGACCGGACTACATCCAAGTGGATTCTCATCATCACGAATACTATTGTGGCGTAGTGCAATTAATAGAGAAGAATATATCGTTTACTTGGTGAAGCCGACAAAACCGACCTCCACAAGCTACATTCGATCAGCTCGAACTTCACATCTCGATAAGTTTTTTCAGGCCACACCGTTAATCTCTGCAGCAATTAAAATATATATTCTACCGAATTTTCCCTCGATCCGGCCGAGAGAAACGCAGATACAGCTGAAGGTCATCAACATAGATTAGATGCTGGACATCAGGTGCTAAGCTCTCACAAACATCATTAATAAACAGTAGGAATAGCAAGGAGCCAAGGACAGCTCCTGCGGAACACCACGATTTAACGGCCGAAAAGAAGATAGTCCATTATCAGCACCCAGCGTCGTCTGTGAACGACCACTGAGATAGCAGGCAACCAACCTGATCACAGCTGCCGAAAAACCATACCGAATCAATTTCTGAAGTAACAACACATGACATACCGAAACAAACGCCTTGCTGAAATCGTAAATAAGTAGCATAGTAACTGTCGTCTGTCGATCCCGGTACGTATATCGTCCGTCAGTTTTAACAGAGTAGTCTGAGTACCATTGCGATATCGTGAGTTCGGCGAACGGGTTGTCGACCCTTCTGATTGATGAACAGAAAGATCATAGAACTTTGGGGCTTAACTTAAATATCAGAAACGGCAATACGTGAAGTAAAAGCAATATTTTATATCATTATATTTCGGTAGTTCGATAACGAAAACCGCGTTTAAATTGAATGAAGTGAAGTTAAAATTCACGGATTATCTGTCCGAGGGGCATAATATAGCATTTTTTATGACCTTCAAATGCCCAACAGGGGCAATTCAAATATTGCGTTACAAGATTAAGGGGGACGGGTGTTTGTAGTATGTGACGCTTCGCAACGACGTGGGAAGAGGGTTACTCAAGTTGTGACGTCACATCCTTTTTTTCTGTTTATAATTGAGTAACCGAAAATTGCAAGTTTGTCGAAGTAACGTAAAAAATGTAAGAAAGCCATGTGAGCTTAACCCATCATGTTAATTTACGGAAATTACGTCGGTAAAAAACTGTGATCATATTCCAATGTAATTTACACGCTCAACCCTACCCTGTACACAATCTGTAGAACTTGATTGCGGTATGCCCGTCACAGGGAAATTACTACGGATTTATTCGGGAACTAATTACCATTGGAATTGGTAGAAATAAAAATAGAAAAAGGCTGATAACGCAAAAAGTAATGTTTACGTGCCTTCTATCAGATCTATTCGAATGCTTGTTTTTCATTGCTTTTAATAAATTAAAGACCCTAACACATGCTCATTGACAATGACGAAGGTATTACCCAGGTCTTATTCATGCACTCATAGAAAATGTGGAATGGTTGAGTTGCTGTTAACGAGGATTCTTAACTATTAGCATGATTCGTTAACTATTAGCAAACCATGGGAGTAGTTGAAAAGGCTCGTTAGTAGCAACGAAATCCTTCTATCAGTTTAGAGTCGTTCGAATTAATAGAAAGAGTAACAGACAATCGGCAATCGGATTGTACATATTTGAAAAAATATGTACAATTAACGGAATAATTTATTTAAATCGATGCTTGGCTGATAGTAAACGCCGATATTGGGCAGACATGGGTGGCGTTGATGGCCGTAGGTAGGACTCCGAAGTTGGGTAGATAATCGGCCGAAGATCACCGCCTACTAACGGGCAAATCCCGGGCGACGTAAGCCTTATGTTTGGCCATCTTTTTTAACCTTACATGGGAAAACATCCAGCTCCAATTACAAATTTTGCATGGCGCCGGATTCATTATTCAATTCTTTTATTAGTTTTCATACTGTAGAATACACCTCTTTGTTATATCCTGATTGACAGAAGTCAATACAGTCTATAACGGGAGTGATAAACGAGGGAGGACGGGTAGAGAGAATTGGAAATGTTCGATATACATATAGATACATACAGATACGTACAGAAGTAGAAGCCGCGCGAATGTTGCATTCAACATTGACGGAATTTGTACGCGTGTCCCGCGGCGATCAACGATGGGTTGGAACGTGTGTTCGTTCCCCTTCAGTACATATTAGTTCATATATACACTCATGATGGTGTACCGTTGGGTAAATTTGTCGGTGCTATGGGCGTAAATGCATTGACCGTGTGCCGAGTGCATGTGTTACATATCCACCTCTCCCCCCNTCCCCCCCCCCCCCCTCTATTGTATGCAATATTTGTCTGATGCCTCCTCCAGAACTCTCACCACTTCAAATCCCGCTGCATCAAGTGGGCGTATATACCTACAATTCTACCCTTCCAGTCCATGCAGTTCTCTCCGATGCCTATCAACTCCTGTATACCGTTTGTATGTCATGTAGATACGTCACGAAAAATGATTACATGCGCGTAAAACTGTTTCGATGTCATTCTTTTGTTTCCGGATCACACTAATCAATCTTAGACACAGCATAAATTTTTCATTTGGGAACCCATCGCGAATTAAAATATTTACATCCGACAAATATGAAATCAGTATACATTAAATCCATGATAAATATACCTGAAATGTATTTATGAATATATCCATGATATTCAGAAAATATAATATCACAGAAAGAAATAGTGGATTAGCTTTAGCTAGGAATTTCTCGAGTCTAAAAACGATCGTTTCTCTGCTCTTCACGTTATTAGAACACGGAGAAAAATGTTCAGTAAAAATTACGGAACTCACAATTTACTCAACGATTACGGAATCGACTCAGAAAATTCAAGTGATGGTATCGTAATTTTTCACAGGAGATTCAGATAAAAATTACGGAACGCTGCGGAAGAATTCCGCTTGTTTCTTCCACCACATCGTAGTTTTCCATTCCTTCTTAAAATTACCATGTCAAACAGCAAATTGTTGACCATGGCGGTTATGCTCCTGCATTCGATTTCTCATATTAAAAGTTACTGTTCTCACAGTAGAAAATAATTTTGTATTTTTTCCGTGTAGTGAGTTACAGTTGTTACTTAAAAGCGCGAAACAATGGAATTGAGACCATTTCTTTTCGGGTTAGTTGGTACATATTTTAAATGAATACTCTGAAAGTAACAACTGTAACAACATCCCGCTTGAAGAGAGTTTGCTTGGAAATAAAAAAGCAGAGAAGGGATATGTCTATTCAATGATGTAGCGCAAACGTTCTAGAAACCTTTAGGGGCTGTTCATTGGTCGGTTAAGAAAACAACGATAAAACCCGATGAGTATTTTATAGGGTAACCTTTGGGGAAATAACAATGAGAATCTCATTGTTGCCACTCTCAGTTATGTGTCGATTTTTGTATAGGGATCAAAACGGGTCACACCCATTCACCATCCCATTATTTCATAGCTATTTCCGAAACCACATTCAATTGTTTCTTTCTATTCTTTCCGGTATTTTCCTTCTTCTTTCGATCCTGGTTCCACATAAGCATTCGTCACTCATTATTTTTCCGTATTAAGGGGAGACTGCAGTGAAGTTTGAATGTTGCAAGGGGTTGTTTGCATCATACAGATGACTTTGGAACTTCGGTTTTATACTCAAGAAATGAGAAAAAATCGAGTTTTCAATTTTTTTTCATGTGCGGCCGGTTGCTGTACAAGCATAAAAATTTCTGATGGATTGATTTGAATGTTTATTTCCACGCACATAATATGACATAAAAAATAATGGCTTTACCGAGAATTCAAATTTTTCGATTTTTGCTTCCGAGTGGAAGCATTGTATTCCTCAACATTAAATTTTGTAGTTTTTCTTGTTAGGATGACTAATTCTGGGTTCAGGAATCAGAATGAGATTGTTTTAGAGCACGTCCGTATATGTATGTATGTGTGTGCATATGTGTGTGACCGATTCGCTCTTGCCACGATAACTAAAAAAATAATTTTCCAAATCGATTGAATTTGCACTAGAAATATTGGTATTCATGTTAGCCAGATCGGGTTCGAACATGGTGTTGATGTCATTATCAGTTTTTGAATCATAGTCAAAAAACCATGTGCCAACATTGGACCAACTTGGGGCCAACGTTGTACCAACCTTGAACCAACCTTGTGCCAACCTTGGATTAATACTGTTATACATTGAGAATTCAATGCAGCTAATTTTTTTGATTGTCGATTCCTAATACATCCCCCCCTCTTCCCACACCCCCTAAATTTTCATAAAAATTCGCTCTCTCCTTTAGTGTTCTCAATTTTTCAGAGTTGAAAACCAGAGTTGTGACAACATTGTCCAGTGGGGTCTAGGAGTCTCCCATGGTTAGAAAATCATCCTTAGAAACATCTGCACCATATTTCGAGACCCGCTCTTGCACTCGGGCCTCGAAAAACATTCACATCTTGTCTGATATCTCTGTTATGAACCCTGCACTCGGACCCCATTAGACAAATATGAATATTGTTAAGAAAACGTTCACACAAAATGTAAAAAACATTCGATTTCATCTTTTATTTGCATTTAGTCAACTATTTGTCAACTATTTATTTTATTTTTTATTTGCGTTAATTTAGACTGATATCCGTATTCAACGAATTAATATTTTGAGAAAATTATTTACTAGTCTACTATCTGCATATCACTCATCAATTGATTCGATGTGTCTAGTTTATTGTCTAGATTTAATTTGAGAAGTAAAAGTTGAGGGTACACGGTCTCCCATATATCCACCGTCGAAATTACCTTGAATCCACGGGAAAATGTCCCGTATATCCAAAGTTACCGTGGAGCGTGTGAATAGACACTGCCGTACCAGAATTTTCTTAGAATTTCACATCAGAAATTCTACAATTTTTCTCTCCGTGTTGGTAATCTCTAACAGAATCAGAAAAAAGAATCAGTGGCCGTAACTGTCCCGACTCATGAAAATTTACTATTTCAATTTCAGAAAATCCACCGGTACTTCAAATACTACCGAACTTCAATCACAGTCTACAACATTCAGCGACTCTTCAGACTGGTTATGCGTCCGGAATAGCTAAACCAATAGCACGTCCAACGGCCTATCACCCTCATCATCCACCCCACTCAACACATCAACCGGGGCCACCTGCACAGCATCCTTTTTCACCACACGCACATCATACGTTGCAACTGTTGGCTTGTCGTGGGCCCTATTTAACTGGTAATTATAGTCTCTTCAACTAAACTTGTCCGACGAAACTCGATTCTCGGACTGATGTGAGCGGCACGGAGAGAAAAATACATGAAAATTCCGCACGCGTTCCTTCAAAAATTAATGTGCTCCATACTAGCCGTAGGAACGAATAGGGGTCACCAAAAACTTCGGACGGTTAACCCAAGAATTTGTATATAGCACTCTAATTTTTGAAGATTTTATGCTACTTTTCCGTGGAATTCCCTCAAAAATTTGGGTGTAACAGCCGAATTTATTGGTGGCCATTATTTGCTCTCATGAGTTGGTGAATAGCACACTAATTTTTGCCAGAATTTGCTCTCCGTGTTTGGTTTGCGTACAATTCTTTAGATGAAGGAGAATGTATTTTGCGGGTGACTGACTTATCAATGCACAGCCGAGACTACTGAAGTTATGAACATCATCTTTTAGCTTTAGGTTCCTATGGTTAGGTAAATACACCTTGAGGGAGGATTTTGGGGAATTGATCCTCGTAGGCAGTGAAAGGCGCGCATTTTTTGTCAGTTAATTCGGAACCAGTTAAAATTGGAGATATAAAAAAAAACATTTAGACTCTGTTTTTCAATTTTTCTTAAGGAATCCTTAACCTGTTGCGACATAGTAAATTCCAGAAATTTTCAAAACTTTCTTCAGATTTCTAGAATTTTTTACAAAAAATACTGAAGTCAAAGAACGAAAACTATTCATCTAATCATTATATTTATATGCGCAAGTGTATTGGCCAAGGAAAAGTTTTTACTCAGACTGTAAATGACAGTAACAATAAAAACGAATAACCATGTGCACTACATTTTCCAAAAGAGAAAAGACCGCCCTACACGGCAAAACAATAACCATGTGCACTAACATAGTGAAATCGAGCCTTCCACGAACGGAGTTCGTCCGTGTGTGGGATCCACGAACTGGCTTTGGGGGTCCAGGATCACCGTTCGTCCTCTTTCAAAACGACTTCAAAAACGCCGGATCATTGCGAACCAAGTTCATTGGAAATTCGTCCGTGTGTGGGGACAACGAACGTAGTTCGCAAGCCGAACTTTAGGGAGAAGCTTTTTTCCGCATGACAACAGAACTTCATTCATAAATAGGTGTGGCCATTCAACGATACTTGGATATTAGAGAAATCTTGTACATAATTGCGGTTGCACGCGATTATGTATCACACAGCACGTGATTATCGATAATCTAGTTGTAGAGGCAGAAGGTCTATAGAATGTGATATAATGCGGGCGCTACTGGGTGGGACATGGAGTGCATATCAAGTGCAGTGTGAACGCACAAGACCTCCCCCCCCCTCTCTCTCTCTCACTCTCTCTCTGTCTTACTATCGCGTTCACTCCATACTATTTGCATTCTGCGTATAATGGAGGCGTCGTACAGGGAAGCGGCCCACAATTCTCGATTGGTACTCTACCTCTATACGCAAGGCCATATGTGATAACAGTGGCAGCATGCAACAAGTGTACACCTGAAAATACCATATAGCGGAGAAATGATATTGTCATGCTCAGCTTGGCAATATTTGCATTCGTTGAATATATACAAACATTTCGATAAATTTTTTTCCATTTATCGGTTCTTTTATTTCATCATCTCCAACGCAACTTTTGTGAATATTCTCACATATGTGAAAAGTGTGAATAATTAAATGATACGTATTGCTCATTAGCTAATAAGAATTTTGATAGAATTTACTGATTCTCATGATGAATTCTGGGGCGAGATATCAACATTCGCTCATAGNAAGCCCCCCCCCCCCCCTCTCTCTCTCTCTCTCACTCTCTCTCTGTCTTACTATCGCGTTCACTCCATACTATTTGCATTCTGCGTATAATGGAGGCGTCGTACAGGGAAGCGGCCCACAATTCTCGATTGGTACTCTACCTCTATACGCAAGGCCATATGTGATAACAGTGGCAGCATGCAACAAGTGTACACCTGAAAATACCATATAGCGGAGAAATGATATTGTCATGCTCAGCTTGGCAATATTTGCATTCGTTGAATATATACAAACATTTCGATAAATTTTTTTCCATTTATCGGTTCTTTTATTTCATCATCTCCAACGCAACTTTTGTGAATATTCTCACATATGTGAAAAGTGTGAATAATTAAATGATACGTATTGCTCATTAGCTAATAAGAATTTTGATAGAATTTACTGATTCTCATGATGAATTCTGGGGCGAGATATCAACATTCGCTCATAGTCGCTCAACTATCGCCGTGGAAGCCCTTTTCATCACACCACCGTCGATATTCCGCAGAATTCATTCTCTCAAGTAACAGTAGTCGTATATGGGTGATTCCAGGCAATCTATGATTTTTTAGAGAACGAGACTTTGGTACATTTATTAGGTTCTTTGGGGTACCCAAAAGTCCTAAAAGTTGAAGCACTGAAAATTTTAGAGCATCAGACGCTATTAGAGATGTGAGTGACAAAAATGACCGTGAATGACCAGCCTCAGGACCGGTAATTATCACGCCGAGAATCTGACTAAAAAAATCCGTCCGACCGTTTTTCGTGGCATAGTTTAGCTTACCATATGAAGAACACAATCAAATAATATATAAAAATGAAAATATAAAATATTAAAAGAATTGTATATATAAATACATATTATATGTGCTTTATACATATATATTATATAATATTGTAACATGATAAAAATCATGTATTGTTCCTCGCCTGAACTGACAGCGGTTCATTGGGGGAAAAATTCGTAATTAAACTGCAGCGAGGAGTCGGATTACCCAAGGCCACATTTTCAGATCTATTTTCTTGTATTTACTCTTTACTTTATTCTTCTCAACCCGATAGCGTTCACCGGGGGTTGTGTGTGAATTTCGCGACGAGGGGAGTGGAGCAGAGCATCGGGGAAGGAGCTATGAAGTCACCTATGGGCACAAACACACCGAGTCTGGGGTACTCATACCACCGTACATGCGGGAGAAAATAGACGCACGCCAGCAGGCAACTCAGGCTTCGACGTGTGGCCCCCACCACTTTATCGAAGTTCCTGTGATGCAAGGCCACCACAAAAAACTCATGCTGCAGCATCGAGAGAGCGACGGATAATGTTGGCTCCTGCGCCATTCAACGCGGATCACTTTCTCCGACCACGAGGCGCATGCTCCAGTGTTCTGGGACCGATAATTTTGGAGATATAAAATGAATGTTCACAATTGGACCGCGGATACCCAGCAGTATTATCGGTAGATTAGGGTGGGGTAGGAGAGAATAAAGTATCCAACGCATGCTTACTCTTTATTTCTGCACTCGCTTTCAGTGCGGCTTCTTGGGCATGGTGTCCGCTTACTTCTCCTCTATCTCCTTTTTGTTGTATAATATTGTCTTCCATTGTGTTCCCACGAGTACTTGAGGAAATATAACAGTCCACTCCGAACAGAACCCTAGATGTTGGGGTAAAGCCACTGCATATACCTGGGGTGGGACCTGGTGCCCCAGGGACCACCGTTTGCGACGCCAACTACCCCTAGTGCCTTCCAGAACCCGGCACGGCGAACACCTTGACCAGTACTTCTATATAGTTTTGGCTTCGTCAAGTGGAGTAGAGACATCAAGTAAAAGTTTTATTTGGCTGTTACTGAAAGGTTGAAATTTTGGAAAAATTCAAATAATAGAAAAAGAAAGCCAAATTATGACAATCATGTTGCTCTACCGAATGGTTATGTTGCACATGACTATAAATTAACTCCTCCAATGATTACTCATTTTTCCTAAATTTTTCATTTTCTTTAGAGGGAAGAATTTCGATCAATTTTTTAATGTTGATACTCAGTGAGGGGGTTTGCTCAAGGTCATAACTAACATCATCATCTTCTAGAGCAATATAATTGTCATAATTGAAACCTAATGAGGATTGCCTGGGAGTGACTTGAGTAGAGAAATACGGTATTGAAAAAATGTTTTTTTCTCAGTATACGTCATTTTTTCAAAGAATCAAAACGAAGGATAAAATCGTGAAGCTAATTATATTTCAATTATTAACAATTAGTTGTTGGATCAGCTACGACACGGCTCTCAGTACTGGCCCAATCTTGGCCTGTTGAACTTATCGTATCCGAGATATTACGAGAATCGTATTGGCCCTATGTACCTGAATTCATAAGATTCCTACCGGCGAATTTGCATCATGAAGAAAATAATAACGGAAAATCATTGTTAACTGAATCAAAATAACTAGAAAACATTATCATCTACATAAAAGTAACGGTAATTAATCTTATGCGATGTCACTTAATCTTAACCTGCCAGAACAGAGATTACAGAAAGGAATCTCTTATTAATTAATTTGTATCGATTTAAATTATGTAATACTCGGCATCTTTGATCAACTCGATTGAAGTTCCGGGGGATCATTATTGAAAGTCTGTGAGATCTCCGGATGGCACAAGAAATTTCCTAGAATATTCTTACAACAGATACGCCTCGGCGAGAGTTTTTAGATATCGAAAGTCAAGAATTCTTCGTGGTCGGTACGCGAACGTGATTTTCAATATACACATTTTCTAGGTGTAATTATCATCCATATTTTTTTTCCCATGCAGTGAGTAATCCTGGTAATGGCGGCCATCTATCAGGAAGCTCCGCCGTGGGTGGAAGCGTGTTTCCCACTGCAATACAACCAGGCTTAGGAGATCTTGCCAGTTTAAGTGCAGCGTGTTTTCCCTGGGCAGCAAGTACACGCGGGCGACCTAGAAAGGGAATGATGAGACGAGCGGTCTTCTCAGATACCCAAAGGCGAGGACTGGAGAAACGGTTTCAACTACAAAAATATATCAATAAACCAGAACGGAAGAAACTTGCAGAAAGACTCGGCCTCAAGGACTCACAGGTTTGTGTTTCCCCTTTGCCAAATTTCCAAACTGTTACAATATTGATAAACAATTACTCATGAATAGAAAACCGCTGACGTTATTCGCCTCCTCGTTTGTAATTCATGACTTGAATTCACTACCTTCTCACACAAACTCGTGACTCGTGCGGCAAAATATACAGAGAAACGTGAGCGTGAATAACCTCAACAATAGAAAACGTAAGAATAAGCTGAGACTATGCAATAGAACGAGGAACTTGGAAGAGATGCGAAGTGAAGGTCATTTCATGTACGACTTCTACGCCTCTAATGTACTACACTCGTTGTTCATTCTTCGCGGCTACAGGTTGAATGACCTGCAGTAAACAATATATGGGTCATTCCATAAATTACAAACCAATCATTTTGTGACACGCCTTACGGAGAGATACGTTGAAGCAAAATTACCCAAAAAATCAAGTAATCGTGGAGCGGAATCCATTTCTAGGTCTTTTTCATCCTATAGCGAGGCAAAAAGTGCGAGACGAATAGTGACTTTTTCTCCGCTGACTTCGGAAAATTGATCAAACGTAAGGGTTATTTGTATCGAACTGTGAAATTTACCATTTATTCCATCCAAAACTATCCTGTGTGCCTGAATAATTGCCGAGTATTGCGTAATCTTTCACATATGTGTAGGAATTTCTATGTGACGAAGAATGATTGTTGTTCCATCAAATGTGATATGGTACACTTTAAATATCGTCGTCCTACTTATCGGAGCCAGAAAAAAATTCCTTAGTGTTGTGAGAAATGTTACTGTAGAGGGGACAAGGAGTTTTGCATCCGTAAATCTTTTGTTACCCGACCAATCGTAAAATTACCTGCGATTTCCTAGATGATTTTTATCCAAGTATTCTCTCAATGCTGGGATTTTGACTATTTTTTCATATAATAGTGGCATGTCTACGTTGCCGGCAGCATGTATGCCTATCATAAGGATAGAGAATTGCTACGGATCCATTCGAAATCTCACTATCAATGGAATTGGTAGAAATAAAAAAGAGACTAATGACGCAAAAAATAACGGACACTTGCCTTCTGTTGGATAGGCTCGAACCCCTGCTTGTATCCTTCAAATTACTCGTCAAGTTACTCGAAAAATGTTGTAAATCAGAAGGTTGATGAATTCAGAATCGATAGATTATGGCTCAATGCCCAATGGAAAAAGGGTCAATGCTCGGGGCCTGAAATAAGTTTGAATTGAGCCATGCGAATGACATCATTAATCATCGTCATTCTAGGCTGCAGTCAACAATAAGATCATACAATCCCAGATCTCAGTCATTGAGTCTCGTCAAGCTATAAGGCTCATACGGGGGAAGATGCATATCAGGAATTACCGGAATGAATTAGGAAAGCTTGAAAAAATCAAGGAAACTTGAGGCTTTGACGGAAAGAAAAAAGTATGCCGTGGGCTCCCTATCTTGTTAATAATCCTATCTGACGTCTTGGCACTTTTGTTCTCCCTTCTTCCTCTGTCGTTCGTTCCTGAGGCAAGGCGAGGCTATTCGACAGCGTGGATCTTGACTTGTCAGACTCACAACTATTAAGGATCATTCCCTGGGTTTCTTGAGTCTCTTACGTATGGATTAAAGCTACGATGTATCAACACTTCCTTTCAAAATTTCATCGTAACCGAAGAAATCGATCTAAAAATTTATGAGTATTCAAAAATTAGGAATTGTGAATAATGTTCCACTGAATAATTTATTCAACTTTAATTATGGATTTCAAATATTCATAATCAAATCCTCAATTTATAAT
Source organism: Diachasma alloeum (assembly GCF_001412515.2). Taxonomy (NCBI): domain Eukaryota; kingdom Metazoa; phylum Arthropoda; class Insecta; order Hymenoptera; family Braconidae; genus Diachasma; species Diachasma alloeum. Next base: position 134,750 of record NW_021680478.1, read on the forward strand.
AGAAAACGATCTGTGAGGCAAGTTAGGTTTGTAGTAACTCACCCTCAAATGAACTCTCTAATTTAACTGTTCAATTCAACTAATTCATAACCCATTTGAGTCATTATAAATGGCTAACCAATTAGTTTGAATCACCTTGAAGATTATCGATTGAAAATTATTTGAAGAAATATCAATTATTTCAAAGAAATATTATTTCACATTGAAAAAAAGGTTATTCAATGAAATATGATTATTATTTTCTTTTGAGACGGAAATCTACGCAATCAAAACGATAAAAAAAAATTTAATTCCTTTAATTCACTATAGCTGCAAATTGTAATGATATTATTGGAATATTTGATGATAATTTATTGATGAGCACCTTGGTTCTTCTCTCGTATTATTGGTCCTGTTAGTGTGGCTTTATAAATGGGGTTTGTATTCAACTTGGTCAATAGTGAACTGATTTTGATAATTGTTTTTTGAATGCTCAGGACAGCATAGGAAAAAACATGGTCAAAAGCCAGGAATAGCTTTTTAGTTATTAAAAAAATACCTCTTGAGTAGGCCACTTTCAAATGAAATATCTCGAAAATTATTGAAAAGTTTTTGTGACGAAAAGGCATGTATGCAATCCCCTCCCGTTGTTGAGTACAATTTTCAACCATCCGCATATATGACTCCCCCCCCCCCTTCAGTTCCTAGTGGAGTCTCAAATTTCGAGAAATTTTTTGTCCTTTAACAATTGCATTTTTTATTTTAACAACGCACACAAACGAAGGGATGAGGGTGCCTAGGATTGATTCTGCGAGCGGTTGTTTTCTGCACGGCGTGCCTACAGTTCACGAGCATGCGTGAAATGAATTCCCGTGCGTAAAGCTTCGGTTTTCCTTCGCTCAATTCAAAGCTTTTCCTTGAAACAAGGGAGAGAAGTTTTAGTCGTTAGTACTTCACACACTAGATTCAATAGATCTGCTGTTGACCCAAGGGATTTCTTGCGGCGAGTTTTTCAAAAATATCACCGAAACTAAGGGAGAATGAATTCTTACGGAAAAAGGGGGGTGGTTCTCAATTTTGTTTTATTTTGTCCAAATTGAAAATTTTGAGAATTTTGAAAATTTTGACAATTTCGAAAATTTTAAAATTTTAGAAATTTTTGAAAATTCGGAAATTTCTATTTTCGACAAATTGAAAAACAAAATGATACCTCCACCCCACTTTTTCAATAAAAATTCGCTATCTCCCTTAGTTTTGAAACACCCCAACGGTAATCCACCCTCTCATAAACTACCCGTCTTTGCAAAACCCCCCTATTTACAAGCCCCCTCCTCGGATATTATTACCCTCTGTTTGCAAAATTCCCCCGCAAAAATTGAAAAAAATTTCTAGATTTAGAAAAAATTTTTTTTTATAAAATTAAGAATATTTTGGTTTAAAATTAATCCCAATTTTGATTATTAATTTTAAACGATTTTTTTCTAAAACTTTTTTCTAAAGCTTATCCACTTTTTTTCTCTGTGAATGCCAAGCATAGGTGAGCGGTGGCCTACTTGTTTCAATTTTCACTTCGATTCAAACATAAAGACCAAGCTGCATGAATTCCCACGAAGTAGTTGATGTTGACATACATCAGAGGGATGGTCCATTAAGGCTTTGTATGTTACAGTATGGACGTTCAAACTTTCCGCAAAGTATAGTGTTTCGAGAATGTCATTGATCAAATCAATTTCCAACCATTAGTCTACCATATTTTGTTTCACATTACATCCCAATGAAGTCGTAAAGTAAATTGTCATCTGACATCAGGAGCAAAGGACTGATGGAAATATTACCTATCAAGAAGCCAATAAAACTTAAAAAGATGAAAATAGAGAAGATGCTGCCTTTCATGGAAGGAGCATAACATGAATATAACGTTGCCGCAATATCTTGCAAGCCTCGCTGGAGAGACTAAACAAAACTCCGCGGTGTTATAACCGAAGGCCTACATCCTATGCATTATGGATATAACTTTCAAGACGTCACCTCTGAGAATAATCCATCCAAAACCATCACAAAAGCTGATGGAGCTAAGAAACCATGAATATACAATACGTAGCGGATCCATATGCATATTAAATCTGGTCTGCAAGGACGACGATTCTTCGAAAGTTTTTAATTTCTTCTGTGTGCAATAACTAAAAACGGAATTTTTAAATGGGAAAAACTGATTCACAACATCATCATTATTTTAAGAACGATTCATTGTCACCAAAAAATTTGTTTTTCCTTTCTCCATCGTGCTCTCTCCACCCCCCCCCCCCTCAAATCCTGTAACGCATTCACCGAAGACCAAGAATGAATCCTCATTGGGGAAAAAACGTAACCAGAGATTAGCTCGTCGAATCAATTTCCAGCGTTATATATGGATGACATCATTGATTACAGGGCGCTCCGTACTATTCAATCGTTTTTTTTGGATTTCGATGAAAATTGAATATGATGTAGCTCCTATCGGAGAACAATGGAACTGACAAGGAAAGGTCCCCAGGTGTACCTCACCGATTTTTCCATTTTGACATATGTTATTCTACGTGAAAAATAATTAACCACGCATTTTTTTACGTGCTAATTCGGTCATAAAGAGCAGAAAATAGCGTTCAAAATTTACTCCAAAAAATTATTTTTCGCGATTTCCCGAAAACGACGTCATCTTTTCTCAATTTTTTTCTACATTCAATTACTCATTCGAAGGGGCTTTTATCGACACAGGTTTCGTTTACAAGTTTTGGCTTTTACAATACTTTATTGAACAAAAATAGGTTTTTTTTATACGTCATTTCGGTATAAAGACTCAATTTGACTGAATCTCACTGAAAATTGGTGCCTTTGATAGAAATTCGAATAGCTAAATCGACGTCTTTTAGGATTTCCGTCAGACAAACCTTCCAAGGGGTAAACTACCCCATGGTTTACGATAATTCTGCATAAAATACTCTGAATTATATTATCTATGCATTACTCATGATGTTTTAACCATTTTCTAACCGAAGTGCCTAATATCGAAAATTTTATTACGTTATTTTTTTTCATTCTCCCTTGAAACTGTCGATCCAAAATGAAGATAACTTGGACTTTTTATTCACACACAGGTAAACTCCATATCACGCGATTGTAAACAATCAGAAAATGGAATCAATATGTTATTGCTTCCAGTTTGTATTTCATCGTTAAGATCATCCTCAAGTATTGTAATCATACCGTGCAGTGTTTTCTCAGCGGTCGGCGTCCTTTTGTCGATTTCAATTCACTGTTTATGTTTGCGCAAGTCTTTCAAATATTGCGAATGCATGAGAAACTGAAGAATCGAGTTCCAATGTGTGAATTTGTTTTTCATGGATGTTTTTTTTCAAATTCCCATATTATTATTAATATGACGCAAGAAAATTTATTTTAATGACTGACAGATTGACTTCAACCCATGGGATCAGAAAAATAACGTTATTTTTAAAAAAGTAGTCTTACGATAACAAAATACACACATTTTCGAGTTTTTGTGCCTATTGGACCGGGCTAAATTGCAGTGGATTCTGATCATCACGAATACTATTGTGGTGTAGTGCAGTCAATAAAGAAGAACATATCATTTGCTTGGTAAGTTCAGCTTATGATACATGTGGAGCTTATAAAAAAATGGAGTAAATTCCAACGCCAGGGATAAAAAAGAGAAAGGAGCAAAATGGCATTATCAAGCATTTATTTGGGCGTTTTCACCACGTAATTATGTCATTGGGATTCAAATCTAGCCACAGCAACCCATAATACGATAAAAGGGCAGGAAGAAAATTATTTGTGTACTGTTAGTAAATTCTACCCCGCCGATCGACTTTGCCATATTTTTTCTTCTGTCATTTCCTATGCCCTCCATAATTGGAAAAATCATAAGAGTGCTAATTATAGAAATCACATAATTAACGAACATTTGCTTTTTACGACGGTACATGGGCAATCAGATAGTGTCAGCTAGAGTTATTGAATAGAATAGAACATGCATATAATAATAATTTCAGATCATTCTTGTATGAGAAAGGATGAGAATCAATCCCCATAACGTTCCTCAATTACTGTTGGTGACTTTCCAACGATTGCCATTGGAAAACGCTCCAGTAACACAACGAGATTAAAAACTAAACTTGAATAAATTCTACTCGATACCATGGATAAATTCGATAGTGTACACATTGGTGACGAGGAAATACTTCCATTCCAGGAGCCTTATAAAGATGTATCAATGGATATAGTAGAGGATAACGACAAGATATAGGGCTTTGATGGAAATGACGACCAATGTTCAATTGATTCAGAAGGATTGACCCATGATTATAACGCGAAAGCCATAAAATTCTGGAGGAGCGGACAATAGAAAAATCTGGCATTAACAACGGTTCAAAATCGCAAAGTCACATCAATAACCCAATTGAAGCGTTGAGCGCATACACTCAATAAGGGAGGAACTTACAGAGAAAAAATAGGCCGCATTTGTCAGTTCTTTCTGGAAAATTTTAAAAACTCCGTTGAAGCGGGATACATGATATATGATATAGATTTACAAAGATGAGCTTTGCAAGTCCAGAAAGATATAGCGCATGAGGATATTTGTTTCAAAGCATCCTCACATTGGGTAAAAAATTTCAAACGAACTCATAGAATTGTAAGCAGAAAAATTTGAGAATTTCATTACAAAGAAAACAATTGAAGGTGAAGACTATTTACAACAAACAGCCCATAATTTTGTCTGATATCAAGCAATTAATTATGGATAGAAGTTTGGAAAATATTTTCAATACAGACCAAAGTGGTTTCCAGTTGGAAATACATTCTGGACGAACATTAACAGTCGAAGGGCAATCCCAAATTCAATGTTTAGTGCAGTCAGTCTCATCCGTAACTCATTGTTATAACATTCAGCCTTTGATTTCAGCTAATGGGAAATTGCTGTCACCACTTTTCTTCGTGCTGAAGGAACCGACCGGTGATTTTGGACCGGTCGTGAAGAAGGATTTATTCAGGCTTTCCAACGTGTATGTTATGTCTTCCGAATCCGGAAAACCTACTTCAGGTATAAATACATCAATATAATTTTACTATGACTGAACACTGACCTTTCGAAATTCATCGAAATATCAACTTGCAGATCACTTCAAAACTTGGCTTAAAGAGGTAGGTATATTTATCAAACGTTAGGCCTTCGAGTGTGTTATTTATTGAATCATGGAGTGGGCACTGCTCTTCCGTTGTCAACAAAGTTGCTCCTCTTTACAAGGAAATTATCAAAAATTAATTCCGAAAGATACCACGCGAAAGATTCAAACTCTAGATGTGTTTGGTTTTAGATGATGGAAAAATTTTGGGACAATTTTCGCATAGTGTGATATTGATGAGCGAGGAATTAAATCTTCATTTAAGGAATAATATCATCAAATTTTAATCTTTAGTGCATTACCAATTTTCATCTCCACGATATGTGGAGATGAAAAAACCCGAAGATTTTGACAACCATGTTGAATTCGGATTTAGAAAAAATTCCAATGGTCACTGTGAAGTAGACGGTTGTTCGAATGTACCAATTGTGAAATGTTCTTGGTGCGAAAAATCTCTATGTTTGAAGCATTTTCTCTGCGACTATTATTACTGCCCACATTATGAACCTTATTATGTATCAAATATAAATAGATATAAATATATATATATATATATATATATATATATATATATATATATATATATATATATATATAT